>NW_009258783.1:244847-321484 GCF_000687185.1 Egretta garzetta | reverse complement strand
GTCCCAGTACTTTGCCTACCTGGATGTGACTAATTCTAGGATGATTTGTTGGAGGCAGAATGTTTTACATAAACTATTTCCCCTCCTCAAAACACCATTATAGTTTCCACTCTATATATTTTCATACGCCACTTTCACCATAGCAGAACCTGAATGCCTTCCCATAGTGCATGAAAGAATATGAACAACATCTGTCGTAGGTGGTTTGTTCTTTGTCTCATCTTCTCCCTGGAGAGAGAGAGGTGTGTATGTAGTGGATAGGGATATAAATAATAGATTATTCCTCTCCACAGTCAAACTAGGAAAAAAAATGGTTTGATCCAGACTGAAATTTGTTTTGTAGTTTTTCCTAAGCAAAACCTTAAAAGAAAAGTCAGTGGCATATGAAACTTTCAATTCAGCTTCAGAGGAAATATTTTGGAGAAGAAGCTGGCAAGGGGAAGACTTCTTCATGCCTAGCAAATCAATGATTAAAATACTCAGCCCAGAACAGAACATACTCAGACATTGCACATCTGGGTTCCAGGTGATGCTCATGGATTAATTCACTGTTCAGGGCAAAATGGAGCAGTCTTAATGGGAGGAAGTGAAAGGTCCCAGCCTGACAGGGTCTTCTCCTTGGTGTTTATGGCAATGTCCTAGGACAGGATATCCCCTTTTCTTATGGTTTTACAAGGAATAACTGTTTTGCTTTCCATTCAAAATATATGGCTACTTTGAGTAATGCATTAATAATTTCAAGATGACTAAAATCACAGTTATTCCAGGGGATATTTTATGCAGTTCCAGAAGAAAGTTATATTTAGACGGAATTATTGTTTTTAGGTAAATCCTATTTATCTCCTACCTTTTGGCTTATTCTTCAGGAGTCCCCACATGATAGTAATTTTTTTAAAGCAGTTGTTTACTAGCAAATAATAACTTAATCTATATTTCAAGCTGTATTGTTATATATGTTTATTATAATTCTCATGACTCTAAATCAAAGAATCTCTTCACAGGGTGAATTCTTCCTAGGAGGGATTTTAATGCCAGAGTGGATCAGCCATGATATAATTAGCACACCTTGGTATTCCCATAAGCTGTACCGTTCTTTATCTCTAGCCAAGTGACACTCTGAAGCGTAGGAAATTGCTTTTTACTATTAAAAACAAGTAGTTCTGTGAGCAGTGGGGCTAATGAAACCTTCTTTCCAATGGGCCACGTTGTACATCTTCTTTATTCCTTCCTCGACTCCAACAAGCACCTCAGCTCTGCCCTGTATTCCTTGGATGCCCCACCACATCAAGCAGCAGACTAACGACAACACAATAGTAAGGTTAAGGCTAGTTGGGAGCTCTTCATGTGTTCAGTGGCCACAACTGCTGCCTGCATTTATCAGCTGAGCTCTTTCTGTTTTTTTCTCACTAATTTAGAATCATAGAATCACTTGGGTTGGAAAAGACCTTTAAGATCATCAAGTCCAACCTTTAACCTAACCCTGCCATCCCACCACTAAACCATGTTCCTAAGCACCTCATCTATCCTTCTTTTAAATACCTCCAGGGATGGGGACTTGACCACCTCCCTGGGCAGCCCATTCCAGAGCCTGACAACCCTTTCAGTGAAGAAGTTTTTCCTAATGTCTAGCCTAAATCTACCCTGGCACAACTTCAAACCATTCCCCCTCATCCTATTGTCCGTTACCAGGGAGAAGAGGCCAACCCCCACCTCACTACAGCCTCCTGTCAGGCAGTTGTAGAGGGCGATCAGGTCTCCCCTCAGCCTCCTCTTCTCCAGACTAAACAACCCCAGTTCCTTCAGCCGCTCCTCATATGATTTGTGCGCTAGACCCCTCACCAGTTTTGTGGCTCTCCTCTGGACATGTTCCAGCAATGCAACATCTTTCTTGTAGTGAGGGGCCCAAAACTGAACACAGTATTCCAGGTGTGGCCTCACCAGCACTGAGTATGGGTCATGATCACTTCCCTACTCCTGCTGGCCACACTATTCCTGATACAAGCCAGGTTGCCATTGAATCTATGTCTTCTACGTAGTTTCTGAGATTCACACGAATTTAATTCTCTCTTAAATGACAGTGTTTCTGTCAAATTTGATTAAAAGTGACCAGTGTACTCAAAGCTTATTGAGGGGCACTAACAGACAAGTAAACTCAATTGAATTCCTTTTGCTGCATAGGAAAATAGACTATAAAGGGAAATAAATTCAACTAAAACACTTCCAATCTCATCTGTATTTAAAAAATGAATTAGTTACTAGATACCAGGATGTCAGGTGCATATTTGCGGCAATGGAGACTATAGGTTTTGGGGGTTCATTTTTGACCCATTGTCATCTGATCCCTCAAAACATTATTAAACTCAGCTTTCACTTTAGCTCGTTTAAAATGACAGGTATAAAAGGCCACTGTCTTGATACAGTGAAAAAAAATCCCACCACTCTGTGGTTCCCAGTATTGATGTTCAGTTTTCAGGTCTTCTGGTCACTTCCTCTCTGACCCTGAGAAAGTCATTAGAAGATCTGAAGTAGGTCAGCATTCTTGAAAAAAAAAAAAAAAAAAAAAAAAAAAAGGAAAGAGAAAAGAAGATAAAAGAAAAGGGGAAAAAAAAGCAGCTATATGAACATATCTATCTGTAACTATCTTCCAAAGTACACACAGATCAGATCTGGGCAACAAGATAAATACAGCATTCCTCTTGAATTGGGAAGCAAGGCTACATTACTTCAGATGTACTTCACTTCTGAAAGAACTCCATTATCCCTCTTTTTTTTTATTTAGTGTGAATTTAGTGGCACTGTATCACTCCAGGCTGCTCTCAGTCGTCTCTCAGAGCACATCTAAGTTCTGTTCTCCAGTTCTTATTTCTATATTTTTCTGCAATTTAATTGTAAAATGCTTTCTTACTTTGTTGAGAACAAGGAAATTTATTTACCAAGAAAAAAGTCTGTTAGAGCTAAGTCTCATTCCTGTGTTGCAATCATTAAGTAATACATAGTCTCTTGCTCCTCTAACTAGGACGTCTGCAAAGAGAAGGGGCAATGCAGGATGCATCCTAATATGTAAATCAAAATAATTTTTGCTCTTCCCCGTGTCTCTCTGTCTTCCCTTCAGGTTCACTACTGATTACCTCAAAAAACAGGGAGCTGATTTTTTTTTTCCCCCCATTTTTTCCCTATGATTATTGCATATTTTTCAGTGCAGAGAGGCTGCTGTCCTAAAACAATAATGTTATGGAAAAAAATGGACATAGAAGAAGTTTCTTAAAGATTGTTCATGTTTTAGTAGTCTGTGGATTCCCCCAGTAGAGATATTTTTACTACACACTAAGTGCAATGACATAGAAACAATAATTATATTCACTCTGGAGAACAGAGAGGTTTCTGTTGTTACTAAATCTTATTTTAAAATACAAGACTCCCTAAATCTTTGCAGGTCCAGTATTTGTGAGTCTCAGTTTGGATATGTCCTTGACTGCTCTCTGATCAACACCTTTGAATTACAGTGCCTAACAAAATATAAATGACAGTTCCCTATTCACAAGTACAAAGAGTCTCAAGTGTAATTTCTTTTCTCCATTTACATTCTGATTACAGAAAAGCATAATTTCCAGTGTTAACATCAAATATCCTCAAGCAATATAAATCTTAATTACTGTATGCTGGAAGCAGTATTAACAAACGCATGAGGTACTTTACAAGGAAGTAAGTGTGTCCCTATATACACGTAAAGAATTTCAGCAATTTCTTTCCTGCAGTTAACAAGACCTAAATCTGTTTAATAGTGAGTAATCTGTAAGAAGCAATATAACGTGGATAATTATTCAGAACTTCAGATTCTCTTCCTACTTTTCTTTTAACGGTGTTTTTCTGGAAACCATCCACGTTAGATCTGACATCTAGAGAACTAATGATCTATGAGTGACATTCGTCATTTAAAATTATTCAGAGAACAACTTAGACTGAAGTTGTGAGTCTGGATGATCCTGTATGCTGGGAAGTCAGGTGCAGAGATGCTTCAAAACTGTTCAGCAGAAATCCGTCACCAGCTCATTTATGCAGGAGAAAGGTTTAAGGGAAAGAACACTTGAAACGTGTTAATCGGAATTTGTGTTTCTGCAGGCAGAGAAAGCAGACAAAATGGCACTGGAATGGAGAGAACTGCACCTCCTTATGTTAGCAGTAATACTGGCTGAAACATCACTTATACTCAGGCTTCCTCGAGCCTATCACCTAGAAATAAATGATAAAACAAGAGTTTCAAATTTCCTTCTAATTGCTTTGCATTTCTTATGGTTGTGAGGGCAACAGTTATGTCTTTCTAGATCTACAGACAGTGTGAAATGCAAGCTCTTCTTTATTCATCTTGGGGAGTTAGAAATCCAGGAGCAGCTTGTCTTCCCCGGGAACTTAATGCTCAGAGAGCATGGGTTCTGCTGGCATGGCTGGTACTGGATCACTACTCTTTGAGGGACACCTATCTGCATGAAAAGTGATAACAAAGACTGAAGGATGTTCTCCTGCTGGTGGCTCAAAGATGTGAATGGTCATGATGCAGAGACCATTACCCCAGCAGAGGGTTAGTCTTGAGTTAGTCTTCAGGCAAACATAGCCTTAACTCAGCCCTTCTCACCACTCTGTTGCTACTACTGCATGTATCTGACATTGGTGCTCCTAACAGCCAGCCCTTTCCTGTGAGGTGGGCAGAGAGGATGCTCAGCATCCTGGGGAAGCACCAAGGCACAGAAGTAACAGCAGAAAGTCAAACAGTCAAAAGAGTATATATATATTTTACAGTTTCTAATTTTTGTTTTATTACTTGTTATTTTACATTGAGCTAGAGAAGTAGTAAGCAGTATTTTTGTCCTCAGTTAACCTCTTTTGGCCATTAGTGGATAGTTGGCACTAGAATGCCAAACCCTGTTTTACTTTAATTTCTATACAGTCCAATGGATGTTGATTAATCACTGTAAAATATTTTTTTCTGATTATTTTTCAAAACCTGAAAGAGAACAAAAGTTCATCTACAGCAAATATTTATAGTAATTTTAAGCCTTTTTAACCTTTTTTTTGGCAGCAGACAGAACATGCTTCTCTGCTCTACAGCTTTTCAGCACCTCACTTAAAATAACAAATTGGCCTCTTCTGCTCTGGGATTACATAGCCAGATATAGGGATAAATAGCTCTTTAAAACCTCGGGACATTTCTCTTGTCTCTTTGGCCTAATCCACTACCTGTCCTGTCATTATCATTCACTGAAGAAAATGTCACAGCTAATATACTGTAAGACCATGATTTTAATTCAAAATCACTGCATGGACACTTCTTCTTTACTACAGGCTATGTAACTATACATATAAAGTCTTTATCCACACGTATAAAAAATGAGTCCATCGAAGCTGTTTGGGTACTTACATAAGAATGTCTTTGCAGGATGAAGTACTCAGAAACATGTTAAATTCTTCCAAATTCCCCTCCAGCACTGCAGTGTATCCTTGCCACATGGACAACCATGGTGGGGCTCCAAGAAGGACAAATGCAAGCAGTTTAACAGAGACGAAGATTTGGTATCAATACATCTAGACCGTGCTCATCTAATGCAAACTGGATTTTATAATTCTGTGGTGTAACTCAGTATCATCTGAGTGTTCTAGTGAATCAGCATCGCTACATAATTATCAGCAGGCAGTCAAAATCAGAGGTGGCTGATATTTCAGGAATTTTTTGAAATTTTGGAAAAAATTAATGAAAAATATGGGAGCAAGTTTCTAAAATGTTTCCTTTTGGTTTTGACCATCCATATTTAAAATCTGCAACTTGGGAAGCTAAATTTAGGCTTCTGTATTCATAATCTCAACTAAGCGGACAGATTTAAGGAAGGATTTTTTTCTTTTTTTCCTGTTCTCAGCTCCCACCAGTCTGAGGGGGAGTAGCCCGCTTAGCATTTCTCAGGGTCAAGTGCTAAGACAAGGTTTCCATTTTGTGAACAAGTCAAATATGCTGGTAATTGTTCATTTTGGGTCCACCTATCTTACCCACAAGAGATAGGAGTGTGCAGAAATCTTCCTCTAGCATTTACTGCAGTAGCTCGTAGTCTAATCCTTAATGGCTTGCAATTTAATACCTGCTGTGTCAGGGGATTTGATAGCCATTACAGCAGCTATTTCGGTTGGTTGCATTGTAGCTCAGTCTGAGCTTTGCAAAGCTTGGCAGCTCCAGCCCTGCACAAGTACGAACCTCTGCTTTGCCATTGTCAGGCCTGAGGTAACTCAATAACAAAGTGAAACAGTCCGGTGCACCAGGCTGGATAACCATTTGGCTGGGTTTCTATCTAAGCTAGTGAAATCACAATTTCCCCTGTATCATTTTCACCTGAAGATATAATAAATTGGCTCAGGATTGCTCACCTTGAGAAACCGGCCCAAGCTCTAGCTTTATGAAGAAGCACAAAACTAAGCAAAACGGCAGCTCAGTTTCATTACCAACACTTTGCTCAGCTCTAATATTAAAACATTTTCTTTCTACTTTTATCTTTCAGTTGTCACCTTCCCTAGCAAGGCACCATTTTCTTTCATCAGGGCTTTAGAAATAGCGCCAATTTGTTTCCACCTCCTCTCTGTACAGCTGTGATCTTTAATCCCTGGTATCAATCTCTTTTTCTGTGGTTCCTGCCTCACTCTGTAACCCGTGCAACCTTGGAGCAAATGAGTCTATTTTTGTCTCTGGAGATTTGATGGCAGATAACACAGTTATTAGGGACATCTTTTTCTTGCTCTAATAATGATGATCTGCCTTCAGTAATTTTTCCATGCCTAGATTGCCAGCATGGCTGGAGGGACATTCTGACATGTTTCTCCTGGTTGTGCAGATTGCTACTTTTTCCCACTTTCTTTTTTTTTTTTTTCTTCTTCTCTCTGAGATATTTATTTATTTCAATTTTTGTTTCATCCAATCCCCTGGTATGGCTTATCCATTCATGTGTAACTTATAGCTGTCAACATTTACACTAGGCTGCTTAAATTTATTGCTGACCACTGATACAGCTATAATTTCATTTTGGTCAAATAACTTAAGCTCTCTCGTATTCCCACAGTGTGGTTTTTATGCCAGTGCCTGAGGACAGAGATCACCACTGCAGAATTTGTGCAGCTTTCCCAGACTGTGGCACAGGGTTATAGAGTGGAAACGACCTATTACCATTTTCTATCTGCTGTATCAAGACCTTGCAGGAACACAGCTGACTATGAGCTAAGGAAAGAGAAGATACATCAGGTGATCACAATCCCCAAAATTTATAATGTTAGAGGGTGAAAGCCACATCTGCAAAATCCCACAGGCAACTCGTGCAGTCTGAAGAATGTGAGGTATGTAATGTGATCCATGGGATGTATGTGATCCATGAGATCTAAGTGGAAAGTTTTGTTTAAATTTTGAACTGCAACACCGTGGATTATCTACAGCTTCTGAGGGACACCACTTACAGCTTTGGTTTGGACTCTCTTGCCTACTGCTACAGTTTGTTCATTATGAAAAGATAAAAGAAAAAGAAATTGTCACTAATACCTGCCTATCAAGAACCTGCCTGGCTGGTGAGATATTTTCTGAAAAGTATCTGTTTGGTTTTGATTGTTTTAAAAAAAAAATCCTCTACATTTTCCCAATCTTTTGTAAATTTAAATCTTCTTGACTGTAAAAAAGAAAAAGCTCTTGGAGAACACTTCTTTTCCAAAAAAGATGCCCTCAGCTTTCTGTCCAAACATGGTTAATTAAAATTTTGTTTTGCACTTTAAATGAGTAATCTTGTTTCAGAACAGAGCCTTTAACACCTTTCACAGAATCACAGAATTGCAAGGGTTGGAAGGGACCTTGGGAGATCATCCAGTCCAACTGCCCTGCTAAAGCAGGGTCACCTAGAGCAGGTTGCAGAGGACATCGTCCAGGCAGGCTTTGAATATCTCCAGAGAAGAAGACTCCACAGCCCCCTTGGGCAGCCTGTTCCAGGGCTCCGTCACCCTCAGAGTAAAGAAGTTTTTCCTCATATTCAACTGAAACCTCTTATGTCTCAGTTTGTACCCATTGCCCCTTGTCCTGTTGCTGGACACCACTGCAAAGAGTCTGGCTCCATCCTCTTGACTTCCATCCTTAAGATATTTGTATGTATTTATCACTAATCCTGAAAACTTAGCACTCACTTGAACAAGAACTTATCATAGCTTTAAGTTTAGCCACATTGCTCTCAGATTCTTGCCTGGTACAGGAAGATTTTCCAAATATTTTAGTCCCAGAGGGCACTAAGAATCTTCAAGCTTTCCCTCAGAATGACCAACACAACCGCACAGAAGTGGGGTCAGTGTTGAAGGAATAAAACACATTGCTTGGTACAGTTCTGTGGGCTCCTGTAGGAGAAACACTGCAAGAACCATCTCATAGTGTTTTCAGAAAAGGGAGATTGCCAGCTGCATTATTTGGGGAAATAATAACTTGAGTAAATGCATTTTTACCTTCTTAAAATTCATAGAAGTTAGAAACATCAACAGATACATAGGAACTCCTTATTTTCTTCCTGCTAATCCATTCTGGTTCCCCTACATCCTTTATAATTCTTTGTACATGGTTCACTACATATAGCTGAATCAAGACAAAGGATATTCTGATGCTGGAAAGATATTCCTTAAACTTCTTTCTGGGTGTTACTGCAATTACCCTGACCTTTCACTTCAATTCCTCTCTTACTATGGTAGAAATTTAGCTTTCAGCATGTGCTGCAAATACACATGACGTACCAAAGTTAGACCTCCTGGAGGAGCCAGGCAAAGACTTCAGGAAGCCTTGAGCAACTGTAATTGCTTTCCGTGTTCCAGTAGGAAGCATCTTATAAAGAAGAAAGCTTAAACACGTCAGTCAATTATATGACCATAATATTTTCTTAGTTAAGCAGGGTACAGTCAAGAAAAATGTAGTGGTGACTTAATTAAAGGTATTTAAAGAGGAAGTGCACTAGGTAGTTGTAGGTATTTGGCCACAGGTGACTGAGTCTATTCTTTTCCTGCTCGGTCAGTTTTATGACTGTTGCTCTCCAAATTGTCAGAATAAAGGAAACTGTGTGACAAATCTTTTTTTCTTTTTCTTTCTTTCTTTTTTTTTTTTCTTTTTAATTTTAAATATCTGTGCGGTTAAAGGTAACTGAGGGAACTGTGTTTGGTGGGAAAGCCAGACTTGAATCAGTCAAAAATTATTCATAAGTATAAATAAGACACTAGAAGAGCCCAGAGAAGCACATTTCTTGAGGAAAGGCTCGGCCAATGCTCCAAGACTAAATTCTGAGACCTGCGTGGGGCAGTACTTCAGCTCCAGAGACAGAAGCAGGTGTCTCATAGATTTCACTGTCTTCTTTCTTAGAGAGTTCAAGAAGACATAGTCTCCTAATATTTTCATACTGAGGTCACTAAAAATGACCTTGGTCTCTGATGATGTACCTTTTGATTGTGAATAGCTTTTGTCAGAAGTAAAACTTTGGATCTTTGTTAATTTTTTTTTCCTAATTCCCTAGCTCAGAAAAAACTAAAGAATTTTTTTTTTCTCTTTTGCTTAGGTCCAATAACTCTCTCAGTAATGATTCTTCACTCAACATTTGGCTGGGAGTGGAATTTTAATTTCCTAATCAGCCGGTGTGAGCCGTGCTGTTCAGACTTCATTTTAGCCATCTCAGGAATTTAGTAGGTGAAGACCATTTCTGTCTCAGTGGGATGCATAGCTCCTGATTCACATTTTATAACACTGCAGTTGGATTATTGCCACTTCGTGTTTGGAGCCCTCCTTGACCATTCATTGTATAAGTCCCTGGTTTGCAGAAAATTCAGCGTCTAGAATGGTCCCTTACATACATCCGCTTATCACACTGCAATTGAGGATGTTACACTGGCTTCCTGTCAAATGCATAATTGCTTTTATAGTACTTGCATACTATTCACATCTTGTTTTCATCTCTCCTTACCTCCCTGAACACCTGATCAGTCACTGTCCTTGTAACCGAGACCTGAAGTTGCCCTTTGTTAAAGATTTGAACTTTTGTTTCCCATCAGAGCTATGAGAAATTTAAATTTCTTGAGTTTGGGGTTTTTTTTGACGCTTCATCTTGATTCCTCTAGCAGAAGTTCTGTTTAATTGTAATGTAGTTTAAGTGTATAATGCCATGTGTTGCTTCTGCATGAAGAGTGCTATATAAATGCAAATCAGCTAATTAATTCATAACAACAAGTATTATAGCAACACATTGACTGTCATGCTCTGCAGTTTCCAGTTGAACACTGTGTCTATATTTTGTTGGTAGAAGAATTGCAGCAGGAGGGTTAATAATTTTAAATCTAAGTAGCCTTGGCTGTTTGTACAGACCTCTGATCGTCTGAAGCCTGTGCAGAATAAGGGACCAAAGTTTCCACTCTCAGCCCTAGTTGATGACTTTCAGTGTGAATGTGGGAGAAATCACTTCTTTGGATGCTTTCAGACATCACCTGTTTGTGAAATGGGGATAATGATTCCTTTTCCCCTTTGAAAGGTACACAGAGAGCTAGGGATAAATTGAGTTATATAAGTGGAAACTACTGAACACGATATAAATTCTCAAAAAATCATGCTGAGTTCAGCTTTAGCATTCTTTGCACCAGAATGTTACAGAAACTGGTAAAATTACACTAAAATTACTGCTCTATTTCTCAACTGTTTCTAAATCCAGTCTACCTACAAGATCCAAAGTTCTCTGAAGTTTCAGCAAGCTATATGTAAGGCAGCGTCTGACAGATGCAAAATGCTCTCCCTTCTGAGACAGGCTTCATGTTAATAGTTAACAGCATGGAGTACCAGTCTTTGTTTTTGCTCAGAAATGCAAAATTTTTATTTAAAAATATTTCATTTTAGGCTTGTCACTTCAATGGTGAAAGCGCTCAGAGGAATTTGAGTGCATGAAATTCCTTTCATATGCTTCCAATGGACAATGAAAACCACGGGAACACTGCTGTGTGTGCATTAAGGGTAAAAGTCTGACTGCTCAGAGAAGGACTTCACAGCAAGAGTTTTTTCACTGTCGGAACAGTTCTCTAAACAGAATTTCACAAATAAAAAAGAATTTCTGTTCAGCTTTTCAGTGGAGAGTGTTGGCTAGTTGTTGAAAAAGAAATAGAAAGCAACTGAGGACTTTAAAACCTTGAGGATATTCAGGTTTTGGAAAGTTTGCAAGGAAAAAAATGAGCAGACACTTTAGACAAAATATAACAAGACATCCCAAATGGTTGTCTTTTAGAAAGCATGGATGGAAATAATATCACTAATTTTCATACTGTACATCAGGTTCTCTGGTACCACAGCAGAATGGTTGGAATTCAAACTTTTTCCCTAATGTAGGGACAATAACAACCTTGTGTAGCAGTTTCTCACCATTACTTCTCAGCACATCTCTGAGCAAGTGTACAGAGGCTGAGATGCAAAACTCCCTTCCCTAAAACAATGACTGTAACCTGAGTGCAGAAACCTCCTCCCTTTCTGCAGCCGAATGCTTGCAGCTGAGTGATGCACGTTAGCCCTTGCACAGCTACCAAGTCAGGTTTGTTCTGTATCAGCTTCTCAAAAGCAACAGCCAGCAACCTCAGTGCACTAAGGTGCGCCTGGATCTAGAGCAAAACATTTGGGAGGTAAAAGCAGTATTTTCAACTGGAGCTGTTTCTGTCCTTTTTCCTTTCTTTCACTGGTATAATACACCTTAAACTCAGCATTGTTCCCTGCAATTCTTTCCAAATAACATCAGAAGAGTCACACAGCACCCCCCAAAAATTTTTTATTCTCCAACAGTCTTCAGAAACTCATCAGAAAAAATCTCTCCACTATCTTCACGCCAGGGAAGCTTTCTTCAATTTATCAGAGTGTTACCAATATCCACTTTTCAATATTACTTCAGAATAAGTGGATGCTTTATATGATTATGTTTCCAATGTCCAACAGTTGATTAAATACTTCTTTATGAACACATATCTCTTCATTTTTATGCACAAATGTGCTTGTGTATGTACACATATAAAGGCATATGCATACATCTCATACAGAGAAAATATACAACTATGCATATTTTTCTGTGCCTCACTCCTTCGATACACATATACAAACTGAAAGCAAATGCTTTGTGCTTAGACACAGGTAATTAATACAGAAAGGAGAAAGAAAAATAAAAAGCAATCTTAAATGGAGAAACCAAGTGAAAGATTGAAGAAGACTTTTGAAAATATAATGTTGAATGTAGCTGTGTAAATACGCAAACCATCATATTTCTTTCTACTGTTTCATTACATAATTAAATTAAATATATGAAGAGTTGAAAAATAATATTTATATTGTACGAAGGCAGTTAAACACTTCAGATTGCTAAAAACATTAACTTAATTATCCTCATATTATGCTCTGAAGAAAATCATTACCTTTCTCTTTATGAGAACTGTCAGTGCCAAAAATACCTCATTCCAGAAAACTGGATTTAAGGAAATATGTTCAAACCAACTCATACTTAAGTCATGAATAGTTTTCTTCGGACTTTTTTTTTTTAAGCACCTCCAAATTAACTTAGCTAGAAATAGGGTAATCTTCTTCACAACATCTGTGAACCTCTGGAAAAAGATTGATTCCTTTGGCTGTTTATTAGTAATGAGGGAGAGGATGAGAAAAATTCATGATCCACAGTGTATCAGAAATTGGTGGACTTCGTATTGCAACCATCTAAAACTGAGGTCTCTAAGCGCACCAACAAAATTCCTTCCCTGGTTTAATAGAGAGAAACAGAGAGACGGATACTTCCAGTGCATGATTCACCCCCTGCCCCTCATGTTGGACAGGAAAAAAACACATCACAACCTTATGTTTAAGACAGGACTTCAGTACTTAATTTGGAGCAAGAGAAGAGTGATGTGTGTCCTAAAACAGAGGAGTCATCCATACACAAAAGTTACAAGGAAATGAGAAAAAAATAGCTGCACCTAATCACAGAACTTGTTATTAAATATCTACATGAACAGTCAAAGGACGATCTTTTTAATCAGTACACCAGATGAATTATGATCCTACAAAACATGTCTTGAACAATTGCAAATAGTGCAAAAATTAAGAAATCACAATCTGTTGGCAGGCACAAGAGTTTAAATAAGCCATAAAAATCATCACATTGCTTGTGAAATCTTACTCCTTAAATATAAAAAGTTTTGGGTTAAGGCAAGGCTCGACTACAGGTAGGACATGGGCATTATTTTTGGCTCTGTCACTGATTTTCAATGTGGCTTAAGGTACATTATTTAATATCACCCTTTCTCATGTGTAAAAGATGGTGAAATGCTCCTTTTTTTATCTCTACCTAACTCATCCACTGAAAATCTTTCTTAACTTTTTTCTTATCTCAGGCAGATATGAAAAATCTCCTCCTGTATGTTTGTACAGCTTCTGGCACACCTGGATCCCAAGTTCCAGAAGGGGCTTCTAAGTATTTCTACAATAAACCTGGCTGCAATGAAATAGTTGGTCTTAACAGATTCTGAGATTGATAAACAACAGCAACAACAAAATTGGCCTGGGGCTACGAAGACTTTGGCCTCCTCTACTAAGTGAGATTAAGCTCAGAGATCACCCATCCCTCGTATTAATGACAGTGTTAGTTCTTAAAAACAAATACTGAGTGAAGAGTTCAGGCATGACATTCAAACCACTCATTTTTCCAGACGCTGTAATGGAACCTGACCTTTTGCAAGGTCAGATGAGGCAGGAGGAATGTGGAAATACGACAGGGTCATGGTAATGGCCCAAAAGATCATTGAGCCACAGGATTACACCCCCAAAGCAGGGGAAGAGCTCAGAATTCAGTTTAACTGATCTGGTGTTATTAACAGTGGGGCTGGTGTCTAGAAATAGCAATGGGTGACTGAAAACATATAAACTGAATCTAAAAGGTTTGTGAGCTGCCTCTTGAGAAAGCAGACTTAGCTAATAAATTAATAGAATGTGGTGTATCATGTTCAGTGGAGGCCTGGGAGAATTCATCTCTTGATTTCTGATTCCTCCTTGCACGACTCCTTCTGCAGCCTTTGTCATGTCAGCTAAGGCAGGAGTCCCAGAAGTCACCTATGATTTAGAGTACTTCCATAATTCAACACAAAGTCTGAGACATCTGGGACCTTATTTCAGTGGTGCTGAGAACTCAAACCCAAAAATTACCTCTGAAAACTTTGCTTTTAACCTGTCTTTCAGGGTCCCATCAAGTCTCCATTTCCACATCAATTCTAAGAGTTAGCTGAAGTTTCAAAGCATTATGCTAATGATAAATATGCATGATAATAATGAGAAATATGTTTTTTTCAGATTTTCCTTTTAAAAAAGTCTAAGTAAAAAATAATGCTAACGTAGTTTGTGGTACAAGGAAATTCGTGTTTGCTGACAGGTGGTACTTG
This sequence comes from Egretta garzetta, assembly GCF_000687185.1. NCBI lineage: Eukaryota > Metazoa > Chordata > Aves > Pelecaniformes > Ardeidae > Egretta > Egretta garzetta. The sequence continues at coordinate 307,015 of NW_009258783.1, read as the reverse complement.
ATTTATTCATTCATGGGGAAAAATTACAACACAACATATACTGTATGGAATTAAGAAAGGATCCTAAACAATCTTATCCTTGAATATTTCTAGCTTTCCTGTGTGTGTGTCATAGTAAAACATGTTATTTACCCAATGGACCAGAGCATTTTCTCTGGAAAATATGAGCTTGTAATGGAAATGCTGACACAACCCCAACTATAACAGCATGAGCGAAGACACTTTGATAACGTTTTTATTGCTGTAACATCTTTTAAAAATGAAACACCTGGGACTTGTGCTTAAAAAAAAAAAATCAAGAGCAGATTTGTAAGTTCTGCTCTCTTCATATGATGGGAAATTAATCCAACAAACCAAAGACTGGGAAGTTAACTTACCCTACTAACATTTAAAATCATTCAAGGGAAAGATAATTAATAGATATATTAATGTATTTCCCTGGATATATCTTGTTATATGAGCTAACATTTAGAACTTCCTACCTTTTAAAAAGATGGTGGATTCCTGCTATAACTCCACAGATACAGAAGACTCTACAAACAGAAGAGTTTTTGCACTGTAGTGCAATTATCCTCTGAAATTACCAAACAAGAGTGTTGAGGATTTTGTGGAACATGAAAGCTAATCTTCAGGGACATATTGGTACATGAGATGTATCTTGAGAATGATACACTGTTAGCAAAGTAATGAAAAATAAGTAACATCTTTATAAGGGCTGCGCTGCATTGTGTGTGAAGAAGAGTGTTTCTAGGAATTGGTCCAAGCAGTATTACAATCTCCTTCCAGCGAAGTCTCAACTTTTGGGTTATAGAGGGAGAAAATGGAGAAAACAGAACTCAAAAGTCAGAAGGTCAGAAAGGGGGGACTGTGGGACTATTTCTTGCAGGCTTCCTGGACCCTGGGACTTGTACTTTTGAGCAAATTACCACAGCACTGTTGGGAGGGACAAATCTGAAGGACAAGTCACGTGAAGTAATCTTCAAAGTTTAAGAAGTCTCCAAGCCCAAGTGTCCAAGCTCAGGCATAAATGTTTCCAGGGCCCAGCTTAGAGGTTCACTGAGTTTTGGGCTTCAGTGCCATTAAAGTTTACGGTAAAACCTCTGTGTTGCTGACATAGTCTAAAAAATCAGGGATGGTAGGATAAGGGGCAGCCAAGTTGTTGACCCCACTCTGTGAGGATACTGAGCCAATAGCTTGTCTCAATGTTACAATATTAACATAATGACATTTTAAAAACTGGCTGGAATTTATTTTATTTGTTAAGGTGACTTTTACTGTAGCACAGAGAAAGAGTAATCAAAATTGAGTGGTAGATGTTATAGCTATTATTATTACCAACAACAGTCACTATGAGAGTGTAAGTATAGGATTCGAGTATGAAACCTATCCCAGACCCCTTTTCAGTGTCCATATGTATTGAAATCATATGGTGTCCTATTGATTTGGCTTTGATTCAGGATTCAAACTTTTTTGAAATTCAAGAATGCTGGGGCAACATCTATCCCAGATGACTGGTTTGTTTTACTCTCATGTATTTGTTCTGGTTTTGGGATAGTATCAAATTGTTGTGAATCTTCATTAAATTCTGTCTAAGCAATTGAGTTCTCTTACACTATGGGAGTAGTACAAAAGCACCCTTTATTGGACCATCTGTGCTCTCTCTGAAGCGTATGCCTCAAAAGATAATCCAAAAATGAGCTCTTTTCTATAAAGTCATACATGATAATAAATGGGAGATTAAAGAAATGAGACTTCACCATCATGCTGAAACCTATTTTTAAATTGGCATATTAATTTAAATAAGCATAATCTAAGCCAGGCATTTAGTTGAGGACCACAAACCTCATGATTTATATTGCTTGAAGAGTTGATGCTGTGGACTGTGCAGAATTGGGCTTATGTTCATAGACTCCATACTAAAACATCCAGGTGTATAAATTATAGGAATTTCCAGTGTGCCTTCAGAAAGCCTTTTTTTTTTATTTTCCCCTCTGCATAGCCACGTCTTGTGTCTCCTCGAACTTCCTCTTCTAAATAGCATGTCAAAGAACTAATTTAACATCATAGCAATCTGCACTTCCACTCTTATTTACTTACCAATTACGCATCTTTGAGAGAGACTTTATGAAAAAGGCAAAATTTTTAATGTTCTGCCTTAACTATCAATTTTATTGTCTTTTCTTCTTTTGGTCTAACTGCTCTAGCTAATTACAGGAAAGGTGATTGTACTATTCATTCAAAGTGGAAGAGTTCCAACAGGTGAAAATGAGTAACATTTACCTGAATCTTCTCAATATTCTGATGATTTCATAGGGGGTGGAGGAGTTTTAAGTTCAAGCCCCTGGTCTACATCAAGTGGAGTTAATTTGGGAGTATGGGTTAGTAAGCGCAGTGAGGTGATATTTGGCTGGGTTTTGTTACTGTTTTCAACTCACAAAAAAACCCTCAACAGTCCAAGAAAAGACACAGGTTACACTTGAAAATACATAAATGAAAAGGCCTTTGAAAAGGTTTTGTTTCATCCTGACAGAGAATGCAAAACTTATAAAATCTTATAAATGGAGAACCCATCCAATCTGGCTATACTAGGAGCTTTTGCTTGTAACGTACATATGGTGGAGCACAATGGTCTAAATTCTGCTTTTAGTCACTTCAGTATGCTCTGATTTTCCTCTATTGAAAATTACAAATCACCCTTTTCAGGTTCATTGGAAGTGATTGGTCACTTCACGGTAAAGATTCTACATGTTGCATTGCTATAGATCTTGCCTCATTCCAATGAAAAACCTACAGAACTTTTTTTTTTTTTTTTCCTTTTTCTCTGTATACTACCAGACTTGGACACAATGAATTTTCTATATACTCATACTTTTGTAAAAAAAGGCTCCAGAGGTAGTAAAATAATTGCCTGTGTAACATTTCTGGACAGCAAATTTATCTATAATCTAGGTTAATTTACAAGCCATCTAAAAAAATCACAATCCATTGTGGATTTTTTTTATTATTTTTGCTGAAATACTCTTTCTATACCAGTAGTTTCTGTTCACTGAGAACAAGAAGCCAGAAGCAGTACTGAGAAACTGGGCTCTCCCATCCCAAAAAGCTCTTCCCCAATAGAAGAAGTGAAGGAAATAAAGGTCAGAATTTGCAACCAGGACACAGAATTCCAGAGTATAGAGATAATCCCTAGCCCTATAAAATTTAAACTCTATATTTATGATTAAATAAAACAGTAATGATGGGAAAGTAGGGTTCTGGGAAAAGAGGAGGAAACAAATTACTTAGAATAAATTAGAAAGAAAACGGCCAGGGTAAGTGGTAGCCATAGCTTGCAACTTTTCTACCTGTACCCAAAGATTTCATAAAGCACCATCAGCATCTCCCTTTATTTAACAAAGACTATAGAAAAGTTAAAAAAAGAGCAGTCTCCGATGCCACCTACCAGCTACCAGTGTCCTTCCTATCAACTGGACTTCCAGTTACTGTGAGATATCTCCCACAGACAGGTAAGACGCGTCCATCCAGTCTCACTCTCTGAGATAATTCTGTGATGCCTGTCATTAATCATCACCTGTTCCTGTCCTGGCTCAGGAGGGAGAAGACTGATCATAAATGTTTTGAAACACTTCAGGCCCTCTGTCTCAGACTTATCTCATGGTCGCTTTATGAACAACTAAGGATTTGTATGGGCTGTCTGGGTATCTTGATTTTTCCCATACTACGTACTTACACATTTTTGTGTTTTGTTGCTATGGAGAAGACTGTTCAATGAAAAATAAATGCACTGTGACTATACAAGTTTTCTGGCAGAAGGTAACGAAACCCAACAGAAAGATCTTCTGAGATACTTAGGAACAATTTACTAGATATTTTTTACAGTGCAGAGCTCCTTTGCCTCAACACTACAATTACAGCAGCTGTTAGTGTCATGAACTGAAACAAAAGCACTTTAGTTAAGATTAGTTTTTAGTTTTCTTCCAAACATGAAATGGCTGAATTACAAAATTTTCCAGTTTTTATTTTTCAGTACATCTATTCTAAACTAAATGTCCCCTTCTGCTCTTTCATAAACTGCTCTAGAGGAACCATAGTTTCAAATATTGTGTTAGGAATGAAAAAAATCGAGCAATTTGGATGTTTTTGGAACACTTGAGCTAAAAAACAAATTACTGAATAAATAAATGGGTTCTGCAGATATTGTGCACTTGTTAAAGTAGAAATCTAGGCAACTGCTTAGATTGCTATTCAAAAAGAGTGAAGCTATCTTTAAACATACAGATAGTTTTATTTAAATCACTTGGAATGTGCATGCAGTGAAGTCAACTTCTGCTTGAGTATCATGCTGAATTGAGGTCTCAAGTAAGAAATGCAATGTTTAATTTATTTTAAGTACGAGATAGACATAAAATTTGAGATAGAGACAAATCATTCAGTAGTCTTTGTTATTCCAACCATCAAGGTAGATGTCTACTGCACCTGCTCAGCACAGCACTGAGCAGTAAATAAAATCTTATTTACATGCGAACTGAGATGAAGGGCGCCTTCTTACACCGAAGGCAGTCAAACCTCTCACTGATTGAAATGAAGAGGGGGTCAGGCACAGACTGGGCACTGTAAATAACTTTCTTTTTGTTCAATCCCAAATGGAATCCATTTACAAGTCAGATGAAAAATGGATACGTGACCATATACATACAACTTAACATCTGTGTGCTCGCTGTGAAATTAAGCAACCTCATTGTGCAGCATTTTTAATATATGAAATGTGAAAAAATGTTCAGTGCTTGAGATGTCCAAGACTATCTCACAAAATATAGAAATGTTATTTCTTTGTCATGTCCAGCTCTGATATATGCTGTAAGAGTCTCAACGTTGATCTGGCTAAAAATGATAGGGTTCACTTGCATTTTGAAGCTGCGAGCCTGAACAGTTTTGCCAGGCATCTCTTGGGAATTAATAACTCTTTTATCATTTCCAGAACTTCCTGTTTGAGGGTTTCTGAACTAGGACCGCAGAGGGAATAGTCATGATTTAAGGATGTCAGCACTGCGAGTGCCACATGGAATTTGGAAACCTAGAGAATTTCAGCAACAAAATACGATGGGTGTAGAAATTAACAAAACGTTCTGTAGGTTTACAAAAAAAGGGTGGATTCATTTTTATTTTTCATTATTAAAAATATTCTTGCCCTAACTGATTCTTCCTTACCTAGTTTTAAAGACAGCTCCTGTGACTGTCACATTTATATAATGCACATTTGTTCATCTGTTCTTGTAAGCTTTGAATGTTTATACTAATCCTCAGGGCAAACTAATGAAAATTTTTGGTACCCATGTTAGGAGAAAGAGAAATGTAGAATAGGTAAGTCCTGCTGCCTTTACAGTTGTAGTTAACAGCATCTAAACCTTTCCTAGAGGTAAGAGCCTCCCTTTAAAATACTTGCCTGACCCTTGTTTCAGCAGCAGCCTGAAAAAAAATCCCTGAAGGTCAGCAGAGTGAGAGATGAGAAACAGGAATAGTGTTCTCACTGTACTCCCATGAGGACAAAATTCCCAGCTCCTAGCCTTCAGACTGTCCTGCAGTATTAGCAATAATGGATATATATATCTCATATACGTACACACTGGAATATGTACAGTTGTCTCATGTACCTGTTATGTTTCTATATAATTAATAAATTGTGAACCTAATGTTCTCTAACTTTATATTATAGGACAGCAAAAAACTTTTGTGTATTGGAATTCATATACTAATGAATGTAACGTCCAGCAAAAGGCAGAACACTGTATTGCAGCTCATATCTTCTTTATCTGCATAAAACTCATGAGATTCTTTTTATTCATATATTGTTGAGAGTATGATTTTTCCAGTTAAAGTAATAATGAAACCTTATAAAGGGTTTGGTAACAATGGAAAATTTTCACAGTGATTGGTCTAATAAACCTATGCCAACAGCTCCCTCTATGTACCGTAAAAAGGATGCTAGTAAATGCATTGCCTGGAATATGTATTTCTCTTCCAGAGAAAGATATTATTAAGGAAAAAGAATCAGTTCTGTGTCATTTAATCTGCTACATTGAGGATTAAGAAAGTTTCAATAAAAAGCATCAACTGGTGTTACCTGCATAATTATAGTGATGCATTTTCCTGTTTAAACTTTCCTTGATTATTTACTGTATGACTGGGTGATTCATTCAATTCCCTTAATCCCATTTTACATACATAGATTATTGTAATGCAGATAGTTCTTTGAGTACACAAAATGGAAAAATGCAATAAAAGGGCAGTAACTAATGTTATCTGTGTAAAGCTGGGAAAAGGAAGATGAGGGAGCATGGAGGATTATCTCTAATGAGAGCTGTACATCTGCTTGAAAAAGAGTGATACGCTATTAAAGGAAGAGCAGCGCTGTCTACTGGGGAGGGCACTCATGAAGAAATCAAGAGGTTTTGTTCCTCCTTCTAACTTGTTGCTTCTCTGCTGTGTGACAGCAGATGCGTGCCCTCATCTCCCTGTCTTGCCTCCTGTCCTCCCTTCTCTGTTTAACTTGTGAAACGTCAAGGTGGGTTTGATCTGTCGTCATGGGCTGAAACACATCCGTTCACCATGGGCTGTGTCTGTTAAACATAATTTAACTGGTTACTGTGTGTCAGATGAACTGATAGAATCTCTGTGCAAGCCTGTAAAAATCGTGAAAAATGTGGGGGTTTTCGACCTATTTCAGAGCAGGTTATACAGGGTTACATTAACTTGCATTTTCCATAGGCTGAAGAACGCTTACTGTCCCTGGTACTCAGCTGACACACAAGCAAGCTCTTAAACTGCAGACATTTGACTGTGACTCTAACCATGGGTAGTGCCTGCAGCATCCGCCACAAATTTGTCTTGATAGATGCTTTTTGCCACCAGCTTCCTAAAACCAACAGCAGAATTAGTGAGCACTTTTAGACCTGAATTCAGATCAATTCCACTAAGTACTTTTTACTTAATTAACAGAAAGTGATTTGCTTGCGAATCAGGGAGAAAATAAATGAAACTGCACACATGGAAAACAAGAAACACCTTTTTTTTTTTTTTTTTTTAATCTGTAGATTCACAGTTGGTTATTGGGCATTGGGCGTCTCTGCTTGCCAAAGAATTTATCAAGTAACATAACATAATCACCATGTGGAAGTTTATTTGGCAGAGTGAGTCAGAAGTAAGCACCATTATTATTCTGATGAAGTTTAAAATTAAACCTCATTTGTGGGGAGGAAGGGCAAGGCAAGGCAAGGTAAATTAGATTCATTCTGGATATTCTGTATTTCTGAAATTATGTTTTAGGAATTTTGTATGGGATTCAACCAGGAAAATACGTGTGCGACTGTGTTCACACACAAGCACAGAAAGCTCGTTGGTATGCCTGTACTTGGACAGGTCGGAAAGGAAATGAGCCAAAGCTCAGGGAGCCCTTCAGAGCTGCTGTTCCTTCTCAATGCGTGTGCTCTTCCTATGCGGTTTTACTGTTCTCCGATTCATAAACAAAGCAGCATCAGAGATGTCCCTTTTGGCAATCCCTTCCACTCCTCCCAAAAGGTTGCAGGATACCAAGCTGTTACTCTCTTTAATAATTATGTCTTTGAATTTACTGGCACCTAGATGTTACAATGGAAAGCATCTTTTTTTTTTTTTTTTTTTTCCCCCTCAAAGTACTGTATTAATATATCCATTTGCCTCAGAAAACTTGCAGCTGAATCGGTGGAGTCAAAGATGAAACAAAGCGTTCAGGTCCCAGGAACTGAGGGATGTGGGGTCCAGACCACCACAGCACCGTACTGTCAGCTGCCCCTTCAATGACAGATGAGACTATAGCAGTTTTCACTGCAGCCAAGATTCTGTCCTCCAAAGCCCTCCATCCCATCCATCCTGCCCACACCTCTGATTTGGCTCTTTTCTAATCCCTTGCTGGCTCCTATTGTCTTCAAACCAGTGTCCCCTGTGTCACGTACTCCCCCAAAGTGCCATCTGTGTGGTTTCTTTCAGACCACTAATGCAAAGCTTTTGGATAGCCCCCTATTTACTTGCTTCGGAGCTGCACTTACAGGTCCCGCCGCCTGAAACACTGCAATCAAGCTGACAACACAACCAATCAAGGTCTGACCTGCAGCCGTTTCCTAGGAAACTCAAGCCACTGCCACAGAAACAGATTGTACACAGTGGAAGGAAACATATATTTTGGGTGAAGGGAAAAAAAAAAGAGGCATTTCAGATTTTTTTCCAGTACTTCTGAGTTATTACAAAGCACTTCTAAAATAATAGTAATGAAAAATACTCTTGTTAAGAAAGATTGAGTGATGATGGTCATGTAAGTACTTAAAGCCAGGCAGAGAGTCTCAGAGAAAGACCATGAGCCAGGGCTGCTTGAGTGCTTGTTCCTGCTTTGCTACTGAGTCACTTCATAACCCTTGCCAAGTCATTGCAAAAAGATTTCCAAGTCATTAAGTCCATAGTTCCAATGAACTATGTTAAGATCAAAACAGGTTGAGTACCTGAAGAAGAAAACTTGGAAGAAAGCAACAAGTTTATCATGACCATACTGGAAACCCTAAGAAAATTACCAACAGGCAAGGCCACCTCTCCGACTTGAGGAACTACCACCACCATATTTTACACTGATGAGTCTGCTTAGCTGGTGATTTATCATTCCAAAAAGCTTTAAATATTATTTCTCCTTGGTGGAACACATTTTTCACATTTACTTGTAAATCAGTGTCCAGCTGCTTGAACACAGGGTGCATAAAGGAGTAATGATATGTTTTGTAAAGTGGCTGGTAGGTGTAACGGAAGTAGCGTGCAAACTGGGACCTCTCAGTTTTAATAAGATTATCAGAAAGGAATGAGTAAAAGGTCCCAGGATGTTTTTCACCAAAGTCTAGACAATGAACATGATGAGTCTTCTATCTTTACTGTCCTCGGTAGAGACCCTTACCTCCCAGATGTCATAGAATCATAGAATGCTTTGGGTTGGAAGGGACCCCTAGAGGTCACCTAGTCCAAACCCCCTGCAGTGAGGGGGATTAATTTCATTTTAGAGTCCAAATGTATCATGCTCTAAAATAAGGTCTGTATTTCCACTGATCATGAAGGGGACCCCACGCTGACTATCTCAGGGATGGATGTCTAACTCCAGGTCTCTACATTTAGTTGGATATTGGAGGTTGGGAAACGGCTGTGAACATCAAGGAATAAAGAAAAAGTTTTTTCAATAAGTTTTGGGGAATTTAGGAGAAGAACTTTGAGAGAAAGGTGAGGTAGTTTGGTTGGGGGAATGAAAGTCTCCTTCTGGACTGTCATTCTGATCCATGAACAACTGCCACGGAAGACATAGGAAACAGATTTTTCTGACTTTTAGTGGTGACTATGAGGAAGGAATCTCAGGAGGACGGGAAAGGGAGCTGAGGACTCCCTCCTGTGGTTTCACACTGAATCTTTGAAGAACATAGCTTCAGTGTATATGTGCCCGGCTAACTCATGGAACCTTACCTATAAGCCTGTACAACAGGTATATCGTAATTAATTAAACATGAGCTCAACCTTAGTGTAATCATTTTGTCTTAGCCAGTGAATGTGTGGGTCCTGGGCAGAGGGTAATGATTGGCCCCCTCCCACCCACTGCAAAATTATTGTTCTGCACTGTCTTCACTCTGTGGAGACTTTTCGTGGTGTGGAACCCTAGGCAACTGCCTTTGGTTTGCGCCCAGAAAAAAAACCAACCAGAAACTAATATGAAGAAACAGAGTTGGGCTTTGGAGGCAAAGCTGACTACAGAAAGTAGTATTCAGATCAGTCAGTATTCGGACAACATCACAGTTCTGAAAGGGGATGGGAATGGCTGTTTTCCCAGGAGACCAGTACTTCTCTTCCTACAGTGAGTGCCCGTTGCTCCTCCTTAAGTTCAGTTCTCTGCCAAGCACTTTCTACTCAATTTTTTTTCTGGTGTTGTGTCCCTTCCCAGTCCTCTTCCATCCTGTACTGTGGCTGTAGTGCATTATGTGACAATTAATAAGAACTGTGAACCAAAGCTTCCAGCTATGACGAGACAGCAGAGAGATTAATTAACAGGAAAAGAGGTTTTGGGGTAGAAGAGTGAAAGGAATTCTCAGCCAGGCTGATCATGCTGTAACGCTAATAAGAAGCTAGTTGTAACATGAATAATCCTGAATTTCTCACAGGGTTCTTCCTAAGCCACTGAATGCACCAGTTACCTTATACAATGGCCATGAGATATGTCAGATGGATCTACGGAAATAAGACCAGTCTTGAGCTTTTAGCCATCCACTTACATATATGTTGTGTGTCTTAATCCAAAGCCTTCAAAGGCTCCAGCCACCCTTCCTTTAGCCATAGATCATCCTCAGTCTCCAAGCCTGCTTTCCTCCTTTTTTTTTTTTTTTTTTTTCTTTTCTCAAGTACCTTTACTCTTTTTGACTTTTTTTGATGAGGTGCTGTGTCTTTATTTTTATTTCTGGTGTCAGCAGTGAACCGTCATGCATTGCTCTGTCTCAAATGGAAGACTTCATGCTGTGGATTTTATGCAATGAAAACTCATTATTCTCCTTACACAGAGTATGAAATGACTTAGAATATAATCTCTCAATGCCCATAATTTGAAGTCAAGCACATTGTTCAGACAGAACGGAAGGCAATGTGTTTGCAGTCCCTAGTGGTTGAGGAATAAGGAGGAATTCAACCACATTGTAATTAGTGTAATCAACACACTATGGATTCCCTTTTAAATCAAGAGGCAGACATGAGCTGTTTTTTACAGACTGGAAATACTTAGTCCAGATTCTAGTTGTGTCAAATTTTGTAGTAGCCATTTAAGTACAGCTCTCTATGTGCTGCTGAGCAGCGTTTTCTCATTTTACATACATAATTTTTAGTAAATTATTTATAATGTCCATTGCCTTTTCCAGATCTATATAAATATATCAATGTCTCTCTGGCTATCATTGTACAGTTAATAATTAAAAGTCAGGGGTTAGATGCTTACTGTCAGTTAAGCAGCACCACCAATATGTCTTGCAGGACCCAGGAGTGCTAAGACTGCTTCTGTCTGGTCTGTCAGGAGAGAACAGTTATAAAGCTACAGCACAAGCTCAGTTGCCGTCATCTTCCTGGCATATGAGGAACATATGAGGAAGGTGCTCTGAACTTCCAGTGGTTCCTGACTCTTTCAACACCCTGTAAGACCTCTAAGAAGAGGTTTCTTTTAGACGGTAGTGTTATTAGTTTGTGTCTGAAAGGGAAGGGAGACCTAGAGTTCATTTTTATATGTGGGAAGGGGAAAGCTGAAGTTCAATTTCCTCTTTCTCCCAAGATTTCTCCCATTAATACTTCTAAGATATCTAAAAACAATGATGTTGCCAGGTACAATATGATTTAGGTGGATGCACTTATCCAAATTTTGTAGAGTTCTACACTAACCAGATACCTTAGACCTGGTTATTTTCAAGGTCTCTGGGCTACAGACCTGTTGTCACTGTACCTGAATGGCATTTGGACACTAGGCCATTCTATTCATCAGCTCCTCTGCAGCATTACAACAAACATGTCAATAGCAAATCTAGGCTGATAGGGCTGGGGGGAAAATCAGAAGACATAGGGCTTCCATCCTCTTTTTTTTCTATGTTGTATTCTGAGCATGAAAGCACTCTGTGCTTCTGCTTTGAGAGGAATGCAAAAAGTGAGGGGCCCAAGAAGACAGAAAAAAGAGCAAGTCTCTGTGTACTGATGAAGATATTTACCTGGGAGGAAAAGTCCTGAATTTTTTGTCATGCCTTTTGATAATCAATCTGTAGAGCCACTGGATGAAAAAGGAAACAGCGTGGGAGCAGGCCGTTCAAACCAGGACTCCCCGTTTCTATGTGTCTATGCCACAAAACCATGCTGCTTCTTTGCCCACCCCACCACGTCTTGGCTCTCCTCAGCAGAGTTGCAGACTTAAGAGGAGGAATAAGGAGTGATCTCAGCTAGCTCATTCTCTTGGTCCTCTGTCAAATGTAGGAGTAATTGGGGAATATGAGCTCCTGCCCCTTTTGGAGACAGTAGTTTAACCAAAAGACATACCAATATATGAAAGATAGACATGGCCAAGTCTTTCTTCTCCAGCTAAATTGTAAGAAGCATCTATTCCAGACTGAATACCACATTCATGTAGAGTCTTTTCTGACTGACTGACCTAACTGAGATGCTTCTGCTGCTCATAGAACTGAAGTTTGGACACAATCTATGTATCCCCAAGGGGAGCTGCTCCAGAGCTGTCCTCATCTGCCCTAGGAAAATTCCTGGCCTGGTACAGCCCTCGGACTATTACCCATTACTTCTCTTCTATGTTGGTGGCATTGAGGCCACAATGTGCAATCCAAGGGTGATCAAAAGAGACTTCAGGACCTTGGGATAGTTGGTAAAAGAATCCGGAGCACAGGTTATTTTTTACTCTCTCCTTTTGTTGCAGGCAATGATATTAGAAGAAGCGGACAGGCCCAGCCTATTAATTCATGGCTCCATAGCTGGTGTCATGGCCACAATTTTGGGTTTTCTGATAACAGGATGGCCTACATGGCACCAGGCTTGCTGGTTTCAGGTGGGATTCACCTTTCTCAAAGAGGGAAGAGGGTCTTTGCTCATGACCTAGCGGGGCTCTGACAGAGCTTTAAACTTGACTTGAAGGGGAATAATATCAGGCTTGCCCATGGCAAGCTGTGGAATGACATGCCATGGTTAGAGGGACAGTGAGGGCCCTCAGCCAGGTAATAGACAGCCCTACCAGAGGGGACGCGATACTGGATCTGTTGGTCACCAATGCAAGTGAGCTAAGTGGCATCAACATTGGAGGCTACGGTGATCATGTACTGGTGGAGTTTGAAGTCCTGAGGGATATGGGTCAGGCGAAGAGTAAAGTGAGGACCCTGAGTTTTAGGAAAGCAAAATTCCATCTGTTCAAGGAGTTAGTGATATGGACCCCCTAGGAAACTGGCCTCAGGGACAAGGGAGCAGAACAGAGCTGGCAGATCTTTAAGGATGCTTTCCATAGACCACAAGAGCTCTCGATCCCCACGTGTATGAAATCAGGAAATGAAGGAAAGAGACTGGCATGGCTGAGTCAAGACCTGCTGGTCACACTAAAGTGCAGGAAGGAAATGCACAGGCAGCAGAAACAATGACAGGTATTCTGGGAAAAGTAGAGGGACGCTGCCTGGTTGTGTAGGGATAGGGTCAGGAAGGCCAAGGTGCAGCTGGAGCTGAACTTGGCAAGGGATGCAAAGAAGGACTTCTACAGGTATGTCAGCCAGAAATGGAAGGTCAAAGAAAGCATACCTCCTTGTGATGAACAAGAGTAGCAAATTGGTAACAACAGACTGAGGTACTCAACCACTTCTTTGCCTCAGTCTTCACTGGCAACCTCTCTTCTCATACCTCTCAAGTAGATGGACCACAAGGACAGGGGTAACAAAGTCCTTCTCACTGTAAGAGAAGAACAGGTTTGTGACCGCCTGAGGAACCTGAACATAGATAAGTCTATGTGACCTGATGATATGAATTCCAGAGTCATGAGGGAATTGGCTGATGTACTTGCCTAAGCCACTCTCCATCATATTTGAAAAGTCACAGCAGTCAGGTGAAGTCCCCGGTGATTGGAAAAAGGGAAACATTATGCCCATTTTCAAAAAGGGTCAAAAGGAGCACCCTGGGAACTACCAACCTGTCAGCCTCACCTCTGTGCCTGCAAAGATCATGGAACAGATCCTCCTAGAAGCTACGTTAAGGCACATGGAAGACAGGGACGTGGTTTGAGACAGCCAGCATGGTGGCACCAAGGGCAAGTCCTGTCTGACCAACCTAGTGGCCTTCTATGATGGATTGACTACATCAGTGGACAAGGGAAGAGCTATGGAAGTTGTCTATCTGGACCTCTGTAAGGCCTTTGACAAGGTCCTCCACAACATCCTTCTCTCTAAATTAGAGTATGGATTTTCTGGGTGGAGTGTTTGGTGGGTGAGGAATTGGTTGGGTGGTCGCATCCAGGGGGTAGATATCAACGTCTCAGTGTCCAGATGGAGATTGGTGGAATCTGAATTGGGATAATTACTGTTTGATATCTTCATCAATGACATAGACATCAAGCGCACCCTCTGGTGCACAGGCATTGGCACAGGTTGTCCAGAGAGGTCATAGATGCCCCATCCCTGGAAACATTCAGGTCAGGTTGGATGGGGCTCTGAGGAATGTGATCTAGTGGGAGATGTCCCTGCTCATTGCAGGACGGTTGGACTAAATGACCTTTAAAGGTCTATTCCAACCCAAACTATTTTATGATTCTATGATTCTATATGTAATATTTATGTTAATGGGCTCTACATAGTTCCTGATTTGGTATCTTCTGTCTGAGGTATGCAGCTCTCACCCAGCATTAAACAAGGTGTAGAATTTTTATCTTGGATTCTATTTTTGAATCTGGATGCCTTAAAGTTAGTCAGCATAGATTGCATTCTTTGTTGGACCTACCCCTTCATTTGTCAGGTATTGTTAAATGTAAATCAGGGATAATTAGCTTTTCCCAAACCTGCAGAAAATTATGAAGGTAGTTCTATCAAAGAGACAGAACTGCTCAGAGTCTCAGGTGACAAATAAGACTGCATTTGAAGCAATATTTTTTTGTCCTGTTAACATTCTGGAGAATTCAGAAGCGTATCTGCTCTGCACTGAAATGAAAACTGGAGAGATCTGTCCCTTATCAGTCAGGTCAGGGCACTCACCAGGCTTTACCTCTACAGTTACACCCATAATCTGACCCAGTCAGAGATAAATCTTGCAGTTTATTCAGCCCTTGAGTGCCCTGGTCGTGCATATTAACTACTCCAGAATGAGTCTCCTTCCAGTCTACCATAGGCCTGTGATACATTTCCCGTCGAGATTGCTTTGAACACTTCTGAAAGAAGTTGGGTTGTGCACAGCAGATTTTTAATGAACAGTTACTTCACTGAACAACTTACCAATGAGCTCTAGGGATGGGAGCCTTTCTGAAGACTTTTGCATTCATAAAGGTATTTCCACTTTGAGAAATATTTCTCTTTCATTTGTAGGGTGCATTTTATAGAATTCTTTTTATCCCTCAAACCAGAACAAACTTTCTTAAGAGTTCCCACCAGATCTAGCAAGATAGGCATTTACCACAATAGAAGTCAAAGCCTGTCTTTAATTTCAGCTTTCTCATTAGCTCTATCTTTCTTGGAGAGAAAACTGGATGTACAAAACATAGTTAAGAATTATTGATCTTCGCGGGAATTCAGCCTTCAAGTATGTTTAGAAAGATAAACAGGAACAGATTGGGTCAAATTCACAGAAAAGAGAAGTAACAACACTCATTACGCCACCAACTCATTTTACTCTGGCACCAGAGCTCTCCCCACTGGACACATTATCTTTTCTTAAAAATCATTGATTGAGTACAGTGTGGGTTTTTGTTTGCTGGAATGCATTGCTTAGAATTGTTCCCAGGATATTTACTATTATTATGTCCTTACCCATTCTTTGGCTGTTTTGCTGTTTCTCTAGTTGATAACCCAGTTATTCCCCCATGCTTAATCCTCCCCTGGACTCTGCTGCTTGATTGTATGGAGGTGTTATCACCACTGATTGACTGGCCATGTCTTTTATTCCCTTTCTGTTTGTGTGGGTAGGGGGTTAAATCACTGAAAAGAAGGATTAGATGAAGGTTTACAGCTAGTAACTCAGCACTTAGATGACTGACGTCATGGTAATTAGACATTGGCAAGTTGCAAGTAATGCCATTGCATGGTTATCATAACAATTTAAAATCCAAATGTTCATTGTGTCCTGTAGTTGTTTCCAACATTTTAATTTTTTTTTTCTTTTCTCCTCTCTGAGTTCACTGAGTTCAAAATCTCTTTTCCTCCTTGGAAACACAATTTGTGCTGGTCTCTGTCTATGACTGATTGTGTCCTGGTTGCTACAAAACTCCTCTCCTGGTTTGTTTAATCATAGGTTTATTTCTATTTCCTCTTTTCATCATAAATTCTTATGTATGGTGTCTGACCTGCTTGAAAGAAAATCAACACATTACCTGCAAACTGGCTTGACTACCTCTGACATGAGACAACTATCATATCGATTTTCAGCAATGGTTATTCACACACAAACCTTAACAGCCTGTCGCCTGCGTATCTATCAAAATCTTTTGGTAGCACCTGTTTCTGTGCATACCCTTGGGTCAACGAACAAACTTCTGCTGTCGATTGTATCCATTTGGCCAGCATCTCTAGGGAATAAAGAGGAATCACAGCTACAGAACCAAAGGTTAGGAAAATTCATTAAAAAAAAAAATATAAATGAATCACTCAGTTCCTAAGCACCAGTCCAGCAAAGATATTTAATTACTTGCTGGTCTTTACTCATATACTCTTAGTGAGGTATGTGTTTATGAACTCCTGGTAGAATGAAATCAAATACAGTTTGAATTCAGCATTTTAGATTAAAGAAAAAAAAGACTTTCCAGATTAGATTTTTGAAATTATTGTGACAATACTGATGCAGAAAGATTGCAACCATTTTAAGCATAGCTATCTAATAATTTTGGTTTTCTTTTATAAAGGGACAGTTTCAATTTATATCTAACAGTGAGTTATGAATGCTTCTTTATCAGTTGGAACAGAATATCTGTGCACATAAATTTTCCCAAGTGCACAGCTACTGGGTTCATCTTTCTGGCTACTCCTAAGCATTTTAAAGACAATTGCATTTTTATTGTGAGATTGCCTAGGAGGTACTGCAAGGTTTGCAGCTCCATTTATTTGTTCGCCACTACTAAATAATGCCTGTATGAAGTTCTGGCAAGGTGAGCCTAACAAAATTCTGCAACACTTTAAAAAATCACTGCAAGAGACTTCTGCCCCATGGTCACCTTCCTCTTCTATGTGTCTCGGTCTTTCCAAATTGTTAATGAGTGTCTGTCATTCCATAGTTACTTGCAATCTTTATCTCTGGTATATGTCATTTACAGAAAATAAGAACAAACAGAAAGAGAACAGAAGCAACTGAAGACTTTTTAGGCTAATACCACCATTTAGTCAAATGTATCTTACCAGTGAGTGTGATGTGCAGCTGTCTCATGGAAGGTCTCAGCATTTTCACTCAAGATAGAAACTTCTAATCTTTTTCTGTTGGTGTTCCTCAACTTAATGCACTGTACACTCTTGGTTGTCTCAGGAAAGTGCAGGTGGAAATATCTGAGAGGATCTGAAGGACATAAAAGTGAATGTCATAATACACAACCAAAAATGCCTTAACATTTATTTAAAGTTATTAAAATCTGAGAGGTGTTTGTGATCAGCTAGACTGGGATTAAGTTTTTGGTTTTGTTTTTTTCCCCCTAAAAAGTTTTCTTTATTAGATTTCTCATAAGCAGTGAGTGAGTTATGAAGTAACATATCTTCCAATATCTTTTCAATAGCACTGTGGGGTACAGTGATTTATTGTAGTATAGGTCCCTTGGGATCCAGGAAACTGAAGGTTTATGTCTGCAACTTGCCTAATCACAAATCATCCCTGTTTCTGCTCTTCAGTTGCTTTTAATTTGTAAAATAGAGAGAAAGATACGGCTTCCTTTGTAAGAGGTCCTGAAGTTTCCTGGTGGCCCACTATTGTTGAGCTTCTTTGCATTTCTGAAGGGCCTACTTCCTTTGTTGAAATGAACCCCTTCAAAATTAATCATCCTTAAAATATCTGAGTTCATTATCTACTTGGTTTATTATTTCAGTGGTTTGGACAGGCCTGTGTTCCTTCCCTCAATACAAAAACTTTATTAATGCATCTAAGAAATAAGGCACTGCTGTTGTCACATTTGATGGCATAAATCTCTTCAGCTTCTCCAAAAGCATCTGTGTCTACTTCAGTAGATGAATCTGACATTGTTGTGCATCCTGTGATTGTTATTATGGCACATGTGCAGCTGGTCCTTGTCTAGAATACAGACAGCACAGTTAGCACACTTCCCTTAGCATCATTCTTTTGAGTTTATTGGAAGATAACTCTTTCATAACATGGTTTTGACCCAAGGATTTTGTTTGATATTGAAGTAAAATGGTTCATCCTCCTGTTAATAGCATGCATTTCCTCAAAAAATGTTTAAACTATTTTTTGTTCTTTGTCATTTTTTTTATTCCACTTAGGTCTGGGAAGAGGCCGTCGGACATCCATTACCTGACACAAGATAGGTTTATAGGGCGTTAATATCCTTTACTCTACTTTTCAGCTTGTCAGGGTTAAAATTCTGAGCAAAGTTCTGTTAAAAGGAGACCAAAAAGAAACAAAAGTAATGATGAAAATAAATATTCTTTACAGTCTCTTGAGATAATCCGTTCTTTCTAAGAGAAAAGTTTTGTTTTTCTATATTTCAGATTTTCACCAATAAAACATAAAGGATAAGAAATATATCTGAAAGCCATGGAGCTTAGGGACTCCAGTGAGTAATATCTTCAAAATGAAGATGTTTAAGAGGTGTATCCTTGCCACAAAAGCCCAGGGTAGTCTCTGTAGATCCCAGTGCCTACTATTGTAATTGTTGCTGGTTGGAATCATCCCTTGAAGGTTGCTTTGTGACCTGTATGAAATGAATTTAGCACCCACTAGCAATTACTGCGCTGACTGCTCTTTCCATTATAAAAAGCCATATTTGTACTGTTTTGGATCACCTTAGACACCGCAGAGGCAATATGTGCATGACGACCTCTTTTACGATTCTACTGCAAGTTTCTTTCCTGCTATATTAACACATGGTAATGAGGGACCAGAAGCAAATTTACATCGTTCTTCCTTATGCCCTGTCTGTTCTTGGGATGATGAAGCATTGCATACATAATGGTTTTATTTATTCTATTAAATTTTACCATTGTCTGGCACCAAGACAACCCTTCATGGAATGACTCACATGTACACTGTTAAACCCTTTTCCCCCCAAACCAGCACGGATCCTTTCCAGTTGTCTATTGGAAATAGTCTCTGGTCTGTGGTAGATCTCAGACTGTGTTTGGGAAATGCTCGAAGGATCTTTAGGTTCTCTCATGGAAACATTACCAGGGATTGCTCTAACAATACAGTAGCTTGAGGAACATTTTCTGGTATAATCTATTAGAGTTGATGGAGCCATCTTGTCCTCGCAGCACTGCTGAATAGCAGTGAAATCCTTTTCTGAGCACATCACTGGATAATAATGCGCAAAGATGTCCCGAGATTATCCATAAAATTATTATAATATTTGTACTATCCTATCCTGTTTGTGCAACACATGAAACTTTGGGGGCTCTGTTGAAAAATGTTGACCTCAGTTTTGAACTAAAACTTAAAGGAGGGTCAGAGGACACCCTGGCACTGGTAGGTACTGGTTTTAGCTGGAACAGAGTTAGTTTTCTTCATGGTAGCTTGTACGGTGCTATGTTTTGGATTAGTGTTGATAACACACCAACATTTTAGTTACTGCTGAGCAGTGCTGACACAGAGTCAAGGCCTTTCCTGCTTCTCACACCACTCCACCAGCAAGTAGTCTGGGGCGGCACAAGAACCTGGGAGGGGGCACAGCTGAACAGCAGCTGATCCCAACTGACCAAAGGGATATTTCATACCATATGATGTCATGCTCAGCAAAAAAAGCTGGGGGAAGAAGGAAGGGGGGACATTCAGAGCTACGGTGTTTGTCTTCCCAAGTCACTGATACAAATGACGAAGCCCTGCTTTCCTGGAGATGGTCTGCCTGCTGATGGGAAGTAGTGAATTAATTCCTTATTTTGCTTTGTTTGTGTATGCAGCTTTTCCTTTACTTATTAAACTCTTTATCTCAACCCATGAGTTTTCTCACTTTTACCCTCCTGATTTTCTCCCCCATCTCGCTGGCTGGGGGAGCTAACGAGCCACTGTATAGTGCTCAGCTGCTGGCCATGGCTAAACCCTGACAATGATTGACTGGTTTTAGAGTCTGGGATTTGTGAAATGCCCTTCTAAGACTTCTGGACCAAGTCATGATATGTGCCTTAAACAGGCAGGATTACGATGTAAAGAATATCATAAAAGAGCAAGAAATGTTCTGATAGGGATTAAAAAAGTCCTTATTCTGTACAACATTAGACAATTAGTATTACTGAGTGGTGGTAAGGAAGAATCTTCCTCAGTGGGAAGATTATGTTACAAACACTCCCTCGTTGGAGTAACATTTCTTTTTACTTATACTTATCAAACCTATTGTTGTCAACAGTAGACAGGCTGCTGTTCTCCCTTTTCATTACAGGACAGAGGACACATTGGTGTGATATACATAGAATGCACATCTGAGGAGTGTCAAAAGCCTACTTCAGGTATGAGCTGGGGACAATTTAAATTTGGACTCTATTTGCCTATATCCCCCTAGTTGTAATGTGAGAAAAACATGTCCTGGAGCGCCTCTACCAACAGCAAACTCTTTCCAGACTGGCAGCAAAAATCCACCTAATCAGAGAAAAGTACCAGATCAAACAGTTCAAAAAGTGAGCCATTTTACTATCTTAGAGATCCAAATTACCTAGTGTGATGGTTATGATCAGTAGTTAAATGAGAAACAAAACAAGAAATGGCCAAATTAAATGGCAAAAAAAAAAAAAGGTTAAAAAAAAATCATTTATGAAGCAGACAGATAATTTCAAAAAGCTTTCATACCAGGAATAGGGCACCATTACAATGAGAAAACCTTTAATTATGTTGTAAAGGTCTGATATTCCACTGAAATGTCATTTCAAAATAAACTTCTAACAGTTAATTATCAGTGATATTTAACTTGTGGGAAAATTAAATATCACCACATACTTCTGTGATCATTTTATTGCTTTTGTAGACATTTTAATATTTTAATGGTTTCCAAGTAACAATGAAAAAGGCATGGCACCAAGTATGTTTTCTTGCCTTTCTGTGGATAACCATATAACCTTTTCTTTGTCTTCTTCATACAAAACAGACCTCTGAGTCAGTGAGGGACAGGACTGAGGGGAAATCTTTGGGGAATAAATATGGGAGTAAATATTGCTATGGTTCCCTTAGCCAGCATGATTCCTGGGAAGGAAGATTTATTAACTGTTATGACTAGAAATACAATGTTGAATGAAAAAATATTGAAGACCTATTAGCATTCAGCTAGCAAATCAGATGAATGTGCAGTGTTCCAGTTAGTGACCTATGTATTATCCAAAGCTTATAAAATGTGCAGCATGATTGGACCTAAGGATGTATGCAGTGAACCCTATCATGCACAGACTGGAAGACTGGAACAGGAAACCTCCTGTGCTGTTGTATAAATCAATACTATACAAGCTAAAGGACTGAGATTGCCAGGAAAAGGTATGAATTTCAATGCCAGAAGGGACTATAATATGAATGACTATTCAACCAGCTATTCCGATTGAGTTGGCTCTAGAAATGGATAGGTTCAAATAGCCAAAATTGGCTGGGTGTTATACATCCTTCTCTAGGGTGAGCCAATGAAGATATAAATCATTAAAGGGATTTGGTTCAAGAATCATAGAATCATAAAATCATAGAATCATTTGGTTGGAAAAAACCTTTAAGACCATTGAGTCCAGCCGTACCTGTCCACTACTAAACCAGGTCACTAAGCACCTTGTCTACCTGTCTTTTAAATACCTTCAGGGATGGGGACTCACCCCCTTCCCTGGACAGCCCCTTCCAGTGCTTGACAACCTTTTCTGCGAAGAAATTTTTCCTGATGTCCAATCTAAACCTTCCCTGGTGCAACTTGAAGCCTTTTCCTCTCGTCCTATCGCCCATTACCAGGAAGAAGAGACCAACACCCACCTCACTACAACCTCTTGTCAGGAAGTTTTAGAGGGCAATAAGGTTCCTTTAAGCCTCCTTTTCTCCAGGCTAAACAACCCCAGTTTCCTCAGCTGGTATTCATAAGACTTGTGCTCCAGACCCCTCACCAGCTTCATAGCCCTTTTCTGGACATGCTCCAGCACCTCAAGGTCCTTCCTGTAGTGAGGGGCCCAAAACTGAACACAGCATTTGAGGTGTGGCCTCATCAGTGCCCAGTAAAGGGGAAGGATGACTTCCCTGGTCCTGCTGGCCAGACTATTCCTGATACAAGCCAGGATGCTGTTTGCCCTCTTGGCCACCTGGGCACACTGCTTGCTCATATTCAGTCAGCTGCTGACCAGTACTCCCAGATCCCTCTCTGCCAAGCAGCTTTCCAGCCACACTTCCCAAAGCCTGTAGCATTGCATGAGGTTGTTGTGACCGAAGTACAGGACCCAGCACTTGGCCCTGTTGAACCTCATACAGTTGGTCTCAGCCCATCGATCCAGCCTGTCCAGATCCCTCTGTAGAGCCTCCCTGCCCTCAAGCAGATCAACATTTCCACCCAGCTTAGTGCCATCTGCAAACTTGCTGAGGGTATACTCAATTCCCTCAATCAGGTTGTTGATAAGGACATTAAATAGACATGCTTCCACCACTGAGTCCTGGGGAATGCCACCTGTGACCATCCTCCAACTGGATTTAACTCCATTCACCACCACACTTTGAGCCCAGCCATCCAGCCAGTTTTTTATCCAGCAAAGAGTATGCTTTTCCAGGCCATGGGCAGCCACTTTCTCAAGAAGAGTGCTGTAGGAAACTGTGTCAAAGGCTTTACTAAAGTCCAGGTACACTACATCCACAGCCTTTCCCTCATTCACTAAGTAGGTCACCTTGTGATAGAAGGAGATCAGGATAGTCAAGCAGGATCTGCCTTTCATAAACCCATGGTGACTGGACCTGATCTTCTGGTTGTCCTGGACGTGCTGTGTGATGGCACTCAAGATGATCTGCTCCATGATCTTCCCTGGCCAAGGTCAAACTGACAGACGTATAGTTCCCCAGATAACGTTGATTTGTCCCTCACTGCAACATTTAATTGCCTGCTTCTAGCAGTTGCTTTTGGTTCCCAACATTGTGCCACCAAAATTTCCAAAAAAAATAATATTATTATCTTAAAATATACAAACCATCCTGAAATGAGCATTATAAAAAAGGGTAGGAAAAGGATAGAAGGGTAACTGTGAGATCCACACAGGTCTTACTGTTGTGTTTACTTTTGCTGAGATGCTCACCCCTACTCTCATCTCCAGGGGCTTTACTTAAAGATAACATAATTTGTGAAATATGGTAAAAATAGTAGAAATCGAAAGTATTGGAATTTTTGGCAAAGTCAACGATCTCTTGCATGGAATCATGAAATTAATGGCTTTGCTTGCTCCTGTAAATTAACCTATGTGCTAATTGATCTTCAGAGGTACTGCGAGACTGATTCTTCTCATGGTAGCAGGAAATACATCCAATATTTCTTCAGCGTGTGAAGAAAACAAAAATGCCTCTAAGCCAGATCTTACAGTACTGTTGTCGACTCTTTTAATGTGCAACAGGCTTCTGAATCATTCATCAAGTTGTGTAGTCTTCTAAGATCATATTGTTTAAATGCTTAAATGTCTCCCAGATTCTGTGCCTCAGTTCTGGTTGTATAAACTGAAAAATGTCCTGAAGGAACACTGTTGCAATAAAGACAGCAAAGAATACCGTGATGCTATTAGAAACAAGGTGTGTGGTGTTGGCTGCTAGACTGAAGGAGTAGCCAGTTTGTTGGAAATAATGTTGTCAGTGGGATTTGTAGATCTGCACCCATAAAATAAAGTTACAGAATACAAGAGAGATTGCTTTTTTAAGTGTTTTATTTTCCTTGGTGCTTCCTGGTAGTAAACCTTCTTTATATTCACATGTTCATAGGTCTATGTAAAATCTGGTCCCATCAAAGCAGTTGGAGGCATGTCAGGTAATTTCACTTGTAAGCAGGTAGCATCACAGGTAGCGTCACTGGCATTTTAAAGTACTATTTGAGAATCTGGCTATTAAAATGAAGAGCTAACTCTGAAGAGCCAGGCAAAAGAAATCGCTAGAGCACTTTTTCGTTCTCTGGTAAAGAGCTCATGGTAGTGTCTGGAGGTCTGTTGGGTTAATCACAATAGTTTCTTTCTCTTTTGCTCAGATACAGGTCTGCTTCCAGCAAGAGATTAAGGATCTGACAGCCTTAGGAGTCTGTTGGTTTGGACAGTTTCCAGCCCCAACTCTGCCTCCCTTCCCTCCCCAGAGGCAGCCAATAACATCTCTTTTCCTCAAAAAATCCTTTTTGTCCTTAATTCTAAATGCCAGGTCTTAGCACTAAGCCAGATATTGAGGTGGTGTAAACTGGAGTCAATTGATCTGTGTGAATTTATCTCTGCTAAAGATTTCTTCTACAGTTATTTATCAAACACAGTCACAGTACTTTGCAGGGTGGGGGACACAAACAACACAGCGGAGGTAAAGATGGCTTTGCTGCCTAAACTCTCTCATCTTCGACACTGCACTGTGCTGTTACTTCATCAGAAAATTGTATTTTACATACACCTTTGCAAAGATACATATGACTATGCAAGCTCCTAGTTACAGAGAATTATAAATTTATTTCTGCAACCTCTTTTTTTACCTCTATTACCTCTGCAGAAGGTTGTAGTCTGTTATCACGCCAAATTATTACAGATTCACATCTCACGCTTTTTAGTTCTTCAGGTCCCCGGATAAAATTCTGTTGCAAATATAATAAGCAGCAGAATTAGGTATGAAAGATGGGGGAGAACCAGGCACTTACTAATGTATGGAGTTGTTTTGAGTGTTTTCAACTAACTTGTTCCATCAAGGTCAACCAGCTCAAATTTCCAGAAAATGTGGATTTCCAAAGAAAAACAATAATTGCTTTTAATCTATTTTGAAATAGTTTCTTCCCAAGTCTTAAAACCCACAAGAAACATTTCTTGTTAATTTTATATTTTGAAAAGAATTAAACAAAGTTTGAACTAAAATAAATGATTGTCTGTTTTCTAAAGTAAACAATAAAATGTTGCATGGAGAATGTTTTTCTGACATTCATAGGATCCAAGTACTATTTTTTTTTAAGTGGAAATAATATTGCTTGTGAGTTGTTAGGCATACAACAAATGGTCACACAAACACTAAGAAAATTCCAGAAT
This sequence comes from Egretta garzetta, assembly GCF_000687185.1. NCBI lineage: Eukaryota > Metazoa > Chordata > Aves > Pelecaniformes > Ardeidae > Egretta > Egretta garzetta. The sequence goes on along the minus strand of NW_009258783.1, from coordinate 281,879 downwards.
ATTGAATGTTACATGTTGGCTAAAACTCTAACTATGGACGTAGTGAAAAGAAGCAATAAAAATAAACCCAGTTTAAATTAAAATAATCTTCCCTGACCACCTTGGAGTTTGAGTGAGTGGTAGCGAATGAGTCAAAGCATAATATTTGGTAACAGATGAGCAGTTATTATGCTGGGAGTGATTCTCGGCTGGCTGAAGTCTTTGAAAGTCCCACTGTCTCACTGAGAACACTTCAATTCAGAGCAACACGAAGCTTTATGTAAAAAATTACCCACTTTTCCACAATTGTTGCCATCCCTAGAGTGAAGTTTGCAGGAAATAGTGGAAGGAAAACATACATGGTGACTCAGAACAGAAACTATTAGGTAAAAATTTTTGGCATGAGTTGAGCAGAACAGTCAACATGATCAAAATGATCCATTCTATATTTAGAATCTTGGGCCTAAATCAAGATTTTATTATAATTCCTTTATGTTCACTGTATGAACATTTGTCTTCAAGCTTATACTTTTTTCTTTTTTAATGTGATTCTAAAGAGCACAATGGAAGTTATTCAGAGTTTAATAGTGGTCAGCTGATTTGTTCTGCATTAGTAGAAGGAAGAATATTCAGATGTTTGGTACAACAAACTTAGTCCCTCTTCTCCCCAGTATTGCCTATCATGCCTTAGTTTACCGAGTTATTTGGGAAACCTGAAATAACAGATGTAATCAGAACTGCTGCTCTTAGAGAATAATGATTTAGAAACTGAAAATGAAGGAGAGGAATGGCTGCTATCACCGAAAATTCTGTGACTAGTCTTTTTCTTACTAAAATTTACATGACGTATCACTGGAGACAGTAAACACACATATACACACGCATGCATGCCTGCCCATACACGCACACACACACACACAGACACACAGAGAGCTGAGGTCAATGGACCTCCTCCATCCATTTATACCATTCGTGGGTCTCTCTGTTATACCAGGATGGAATAATGTTGCCTTACAGCACCCTCATTAATTCTGTCAGTAGCACGAAGCGTGATTTTAACTTAAGAAGAAGTAACTCCCATTAATATTGAAAAAAATACTGAAGAGAACAAAGTGAATTGATTGGATGTGCTTTTTTTTTTTTTTTCAAAGCCTGTCAAATGAAAGGCTGAAGTAAAAGAAGCAGCTGGTTGCTCAAGAAACTTGGGTAGCACTTTGGCCAGGCATGAATTATACTGAAAAAAACTAGTGAACAGCGGAAAGAGCTAATGCAAACAATATTGGAGAAGGGCTAGCAAGTGCTCAGAAGTAGAAAACGTTGTGAGGAATAACTGCAAGACTCAAAGGACATGAAAGAACTGTTTTGACTTTCTGTCCTCCATCTGCCAGTATGAACTCATACGTACAATATAGGTTGCCATTTCCAGCACAGGTTTTGTGGTTCTAACCTTCTGGCAAACATATAAAAAATCCATTAAAGTGAGAGCCAAACTCCTGTCAACAGCCCAAGGAGAAGGATATAGCTCTGGCTTCTATAATTTTGCATACAACCCAGATGGAAGTACAAGCACTTCTATGTTGAAGTGCCAAATAACTCTCCCAAGGCTTATATTATCTTTTCTTCGTCTTGCCTCAGAACAACTTCCATGCTTCTGGGGACTCCGCAGCTGTGTGCACTCTAGCGAAAGACTATGCGTGGCAAGCCAAGTCCTGTCTATTTGCTTTCCAGCTTCTGTAATGAGGCTTCCCCTCCCTCCCAGTCCCATCAGGGCCTGTTCAACCAGGAAATGCAGCTGCAGAATCTTCATAGTTTCTTTAAAAGAATTTTTAAAGGAAAAGTCCTTCATTTTCTTGAAGCAAGATACATTACAAACAAAAGCACACCAAAGCAATGATGCAATAACTACCTGGAAGAAAAGTGAGGGAAATACGGGGAGGTTGTAAGAGAGGAATTGGAATTTAGCCGAGCTGATAGCTTTTAAATATAAACTTGTGCATTAATTATGTTGGTTTAACCTTGCCATCAGCATACTTTCCTCTGAAGAACACACAGTTTGAGCTTCTAGGTCCTGTAAATCAGAGGATTAAGACACAAAAGTGGAATATAGAATGATTTCTATACCAAAATTATCAACGTCAAATACAGTCATGCCTATAAACAGTATTTCATTAAATATGCTTTAAAAAATATTGGCTAATATTATCCCTTACTTCCTCATGAAGCCTCATAAAATGTTGATTTAAGAAGAGAATTGACCTCCAAGGATGGTCTATATCAACTTAATCCATCTTATTTTAGTGCCAGTATATGCTTTTTGCCTGTTCTGAATAAGAATAAATGTATTCTTCCTAATTTAACAGCATGATGACTGAGCTAGTATTATTCAAGGGATGGAAAAGAACAAGGAGGCAATACAGAGGCACAGTTTGACCACACAGGTGTAAAAAAAGAGTCTTGTTTGTACCTTAATCTATAATGAGAAGCAATTTCTGCTACATCAGTTAATTCTATGTTTTAGGTTGTATGGGCATTTGTCTTCCTACTTTCAAAATCAAATTCTGGAGATCTTGGTTTCCTTCAAATGGATGACTTGTGGATAAAAATTCCTTTGCCTTCAAATATCACAGAATTGGATGTGGGGGAGAAAAGGATAATCAATAAGCTTTGTGAACTCTATCTTATTTTATAGAATACACCTTTTCCTTCCAGTGGCTTTGAAACTGAAATAACCACTTTTCTGCGCTGCTTATCTTTGGTTTCTCTGGGACAGCTCTATGGCTGTTTCTATGGAGAGAAGACTTAGCTATAGGGAACTCTTCACACCTCAGTGTGAATGGTCCTAGGATATTTAGATATCTCTTCTTGCTATCATGTCAGAGAGAGAAGATAAGTTGGGTTCATCCTTGCAGACAGGACTGTAGTTACTCCTAAAAGGACTCTGACATCACTTGTTGCATTGAGATTTACAGTCAGCCCTTAGCTCAGTCTTCACGTAAGTTTTTGAAAAAAAGATGCTCTGGATTACAGCTCAGGCCATGGAGACTTAGAATTCAGAGAATGGCTAGGATTGCTTTCCAATATTACACTGTAGTTCTAACAGTAGTGACCCTAAACATAAAGTCAATAGCCTATCCTACCATAAATTTCATCCATTCCCCTACGCGAGTTGCATAGTGTGTCTATATCTACTGGCACATCTTAGACTAGGAATAAAAGAACGTATCCTTATTTTCTTAGAAAAGTAGTAAGGATAAATTCATGAGAACTGTAAAGTACTCATGTAATGATCTAGGTTATTATCAAAACAGGCAAATATATGGAAGATATCTGTGCTTGCATGGGGGAAAGCCCATCTTGTTTTGATAATTGTTGATTGCACCGAATTCCACTGATGTACTCTTAGGCATATGAGGGATATAATTTTATATCATTCAAGTTAGGTCAAGATAACCTGAAGAGTAACTAAGCTGAAATGTGATACATAAATCTAAATAATATTTCCTTAATAACACATGCAGTTTTTACAGTTAAATTATTTAGTTTACATGAAAAAACAAATTGTAAAGGCAGGAAATTTTCTGCTTCATTCTAACCTGACGGCAATATGTAAGAGACTGTTATTCATACCTGTCTCTAGCAGCTGTAGTATCATTTTTAAAGCCATTAGATGTGAGTAGTGAGGATGTTAGATCAGAATCACTGTGCCTCTTCCTTCCCATTCTCATGCATTGTCTTGCCAAAAGTAAATATTTTTTTTTAAGAATTTAGCATTAATTTAGAATGTAGAGTGACAACCTTACTGATTCCTATATGTAACTACCTTTCCTTACACATGGATTTTAATATTTTAATCTAAACTCATATTTCATAGAATCATAAAATTGTTTAGGTTGGAAAAGACTTTTAAGATCATCAGTCCAACCGTTAACTTAACACTGCCATCCCACCACTAAACCATGTCCTCAAGAACCACGTCTATCCATCTTTTAAATACCTCCAGGGATGGGGACTTGACCCCTTCCCTGGGCAGCCCCTTCCAGTGCTTGGCAACCCTTTCCGGGAAGAAATTTTTCCTAATGTCCAACCTAAACCTGCCCTGTCACAACTTCAGACCATTTCCCCTCATCCTACCGCCCATTACCAGGGAGAAGAGACCGACCCCCACCTCACTCCCCCCTCCTTTCAGGCAGTTGTAGAGGGCAATAAGGTCTCCCCTCAGCTCCCCCTTCTCCACACTAAACAACCCCAGTTCCTACAGCTGCTCCTCATAAGACTTTTGCTCCAGACCCCTCACCAGCTTTGTTGCTTTCCTCTGGACATGTTCCAGCAATACGTCTTTCTTGTAGTGAGGGGCCCAAAACTGAACACAGCATTCGAGGTGCAGCCTCACCAGTGCCCAGTACTGGGGCACAAATCACTGTCCTGGTCCTGCTGGCCACAATATTCCTGATACAAGCCAGGATGCCGTTGGCCCTCTTGGCCACCTGGGCACACTGCTGGCTCATATTCAGCCAGATGTCAAGCTGGCCAGGTCTTTTTCTGCCATGCAGCTTTCCAGCCACTCTTCCCCAAGCCTGTAACATTGCATGGGGTTGTTGCGACCAAAGTGCAGGACCCAGCACTTGGCCTTGTTGAACCTCATACAGTTGGCCTTGGCTCATCAATCCAGCCTGTCCAGGTCCCTTTGCATACCCTTCCTCCCCTCGAGCAGATAAACACTCCCACCCAGGTTGGTGTTATCTGCAGCTGGAAGTTTCTTATTTGGAAAATTTGGAAGTTTGTTATTTCAGTCATACATCTAGTGATTACTATCAGAGAGGTGCCTTCAATACAGTCCATTGTTTATGAAGAGCCTTCCTGAGAAACCTCAACTTTTCCATTCTGTGCAAGCTGGCTTGCTACTATGACTTATTGCTAACTTCATGACTAGCTACTAGGGTGACTTGAAGGAATAAACCTCAAACCTCCAAAAGAAATAAAGCCTTTTACTACCTGACTGATGGATGACAATAATCATGCACACTCATGCAGTGCTATTATTTCAGCCTGTTAAGGTCACTAAGCATGTAAGATTGGGCTGAAATTTCAGGCAGGAATAAAAGAATGGTTTCTATAAATAACACCTAGGAAAAAAATCACCCAAAAGGTAAAAGACATCATAGAATATGAGTAACCTACACGTACCATGTTCCAGATCCCAGTCACCATTAAGTCATTGGATTCAATTAGATAAATTTCAAAGAAAAATTATGGGAATGACCAGAAGGGTAAACCCCTACAATCTCCAGGGAAAGACTGATTAAATTGGGTCTAAAAGAAGAGCAGAAGGAGATGGGTACCTGATAACAGTTAAAAGATAGATGGACAGATGCTACAAAGTTAAAGTGAAAAACTTGTTCTTCTTGGCCATGGCAGTCAGGACAAGTCCTATTGGATATTTAATTGCAACTACAAAGATTAAAATTTAAAGTTAAGAAAAGCTTTCTAATAATAAGGTTGGTGAAGCACAGGAGGTGTTTTCTCAGTTGCTTACAGTCTTCATCCACCTCTGTAAAAGGTTTTAAAAACAGGCTAGGAAAGCAGCTGTCAGACATGATATAAATATAGTTCATTTTATCTCAGGAAAATGAATTTTCTAGAAAGCCTCTTGAGATCCTTTCCAGACTGAAGAATCCACAGTTGCATATGGAACAAAACCAGAATTCACGCCACACTACATAAGGAACACTAATTGCCACAACAACCATGAATCCTCTGATAGTTTATCAGCTGAACTTCGCTAACCCAACATATGTATTACTCACATTGTTGGACCTTCTCCAACTCCTTCCAGCAAATGGGTTGGAAGACAAAGACAAGGGGCCTAAAGGAGACTAAGAAAAAATAATTAAATATTTTTCTTCCTTGTTATAGTGGTGTGGCTGCAGGCTTGGCAATCAAATGATATTAGAAAATTTATAAAAAGAAGTAGCCTTATTTTTTTGTTGAAGCTGTAATAAAGGAGATAAGGATGCGGTCATGCAAGGATGGGAAGTAATACGAGCATAACACACATATTTTTTTTCTAGTAAAACATTTGATTTAGGTGAAAATATTGTTTTGTCCCATAAACCTTGTTCTCTTTGTTTATAATTTTTTAAATCACATAAACATTGGTAGTAAAAAAGAAGTATTGACGGTTTTTAGGAAGCCACTAGTTCACATATGTTAAGGCTTTCTTAGCTGAGACGTTTAACTTCAGTATTAATTTGTAAGCCTAACCAACCTATGTTTCTGTACAAGATTAATGGTACACTTTACATAAAAATGAAGAAGGGTGGTCAAGCAATGGAGCAGTTTGCCCAGGGAGGTTATGGGGTATCCATCCTTGGAGATACTCAAAACCCAACTGGACACAAACCTGAGCAACCTGCCGTAGGTTAACCCACTTTGAGCAGGGATATTGGAGAAGAAAATCTCCAGAGGTACCTGATAACCTCAGCCATGTTGTGATTCTGTGATTAATAGAAAAATACAGGCAACTTCAGAGGATGTCTGAGTTCTGTGGTGGTTTTTCTCCATTAACTATCACAGAAATGGAGGTAACTAGATTCCCAGTGTTGCTGTTTCAGTGAAATATCCAAATTTAATTTAATTTTCCAAGTTAAGAGAAGGAATTTAACATCTGAGCTAATAGCCTCCGTTAATAGCAACCACCATGTCTTATGTGCATAATCCTATTCCATTTAAGAAAAATGAAATTAAGAAAACTGGATTCCTTTCAGCACTCAGGCGCTACTTCCAGCACTTGACATTTGCTACCCCTACCACAGCCTCTGTCAAAAGCCAAGCAAAAAGCCAAGTTACATGTTCAGTCTTTCACCTACTGTGACTTACCTAAGCTAGCACTAAGGTACCTCAGCAGCCAAAAAATATGAGCTGTTTGAGGGAAAACAGCTAGTAATATGAACAAGAGGGAGATGGGATTCATGATTCATGGAGACTACAGTTTGCAGAGCTGTTAGATGCATTACTTATTACTGAAGGTTCACAGAGCAGATAATCAGTCAGCACACACTATAATCTGGAACAATCCCTTTGTTTCACATTAGTCCTAATACAAAGTCATATTAAAGATAAATGCTGGCTTCTCAAAGACCATACATAATTACAATTTTCCCCATTTCTACCACAGCTTGTTTTGTGCATCGGAACCACCTTTGTTATGCTTTATATTTACCAAGGCTGGGTGCAAGAAGTGTTGCAGGCTCTCTTGCAGCATGCAAATCAGAAACTAAGACTTGTCCCAAACACTTGGTTGTGCTTTCCAGGGTCTTTGACTTGTTCTTCTCTAAGACTGACAAGTAATGAGTTCACTGGAATCTGACTTTCTCAGCCATAATAATTCAACGTTCTTAACCACGTTGAATACCTCCTGGTGTCTCTCTCCCATGTTGGTCACAAACTGCCAGTGCCTTTTTCCTTTTCTTTTCTCTTCATTTCCTTCATATCTGTCATGAACTCTGCTGGAAGCTTTGAATCACTCCCAGCTGCTGCTCAGTATTTGAAAGAGGAGATGAATGCTCTTTGTAAAGCACCACAAGAGACTTGTGGATAGTTTGTAGCAATATACAGTGCTCTCAGAGGTGGTAACTTCTTAAAGGAAAATATATGGCTGAATTTTCAGCATTAGTACAGATGGCCAGAGTAACCTTTTTGTTTGTTTTTTTGTTTTTTTTTTTTCCAAATTACTTTTAAATTCTTTTTATTTCTAAAATCAAGTAAAATTTCTAACTTAGAAAGGTTTGAGTTATTGGAAATGTCCAAATATTTTATCTAATCTTATATATGAGGACATGAGAGAAGGAGCTGAGCAAAGGGACCAGATATCATCATGATGGAACATTTTATACTTTATCTCATTTAGATACACCAGGCTTGGGGATGGATCCCACATTGGCCATGTCTGCATGGAACCCATGAACTTCAATGTGATTCCTGATTCAGAGTTACAGTCAACAGCTCTGTCACTGACCTTTATAATGATGATTTGGTTTTGTCTGCAAAAGCACCCAACAAAAATATATATATACCCATTCAAAGTTTGTTGCTTTTATTTTCATCTGTAGTGGAGGTGGAGGGAGTTGAATCTCCCAAGACAGCTCACCAGTTATGAAGGTTTGTTTTTTAAAAATAAACTGAAGCATTATTTTTTGAAACTCTTTTTACTGTCATAACTACAGAGAGAACTTGCGAGCAAAGCCTTGTGTGATATTGCCTTCTGAAGGTGGATAGATTCCATCTATGGTAAAGGAAGTGTTGCATTTGGCATTTTTTCTTCTCAGAGTAGCTCTGTACCAACACTGATACAATTATCTGAGTTCAAAACCAATGACAGAAAAAACTGACATATATCACACTCATTTTTGGAGGTGGGAGTATGACTGGCAGGAAAACAGCTGATATTGCTGACCTCTGGGTTTTCATCATTAGCTTTGAGAATGTATGAGCCATTAAAAAAGAATAAAGGAGTGCTGTCAGTGTTCAACAGTTTGCATGTCTACTTGCTCTAAAAAAAGTCCTGTGCTTGACACTAAAATCCACTTTCTCATCCTACACCCACACCAAATTTTCTTACTGAGAGATGCAGTACGAGTCTTCCACCCACTGACCACTCTGAATTTTCACTTTTTTGACATTGCAGAGACCAAGTTAATTTAGCTGATGGATTTTTTTCCATATGGAGGGCTCAATCCGAAGTTCATGAAGTTAGTGACAGTCTATTTATTTTACTGGTTGTTGTATCAAGTTAGCAAAAGAACAAATGCTCCTACTTTAAGTTCAAGTTATTCCTCATTAAAAGGAAAAAAAATAAACAACAAGTGAAAATAAATTGTCAGTCTCTAAAAGAAGGGAAAATTGTGAGAGTGCTCGCTTGGTAGGATTGCATCAGCTTTGTCCTTACAAAATGACATTGTGCTATGCAAGTAACAGTCTGACGTATGTGGAAGCCACATCTGGGGTCCCGGCTTGACCCTTCTCAGCAGTACAGGAAATATTGAATTTGACCATCTTAAGGCTCAGGACAGAGCTAGACCACAAGAAGTGGAGAAACAGAAGGAATTAGTACAACTAAAGTAGGTAACTAGGAAAAAGACTGGGATATAGATCTTTCTGTTCCTCCTGCCACCACAGCATAAGAAGAATGGAAACAGCAACACTTCCTGGTGCAGGTTCAATCCATTCACCCCCAAAGCAATTATCATCCTATGTTTGCTGAACCTCATCCTCCAGTACGGTTGGTAGCAGCATCTAACCTGATTTTCCTGCACTCTGGGAAAGCGAAGGAAACAGAAGAGTCAAGGAAGATTTGCTGCTGCCTCAGCAAGTCTGTTGCTCTAGGCAACTTATTTTCTGCTTATCCCTAGAGCTGCCCCTGGTACCTGATATATAAAATTACAGCAGTTTCAGGCCTGTATGATACCAACTGGTTTTGGGTTCCACAAGGAAACTGTTTTAGTGCTGTCTAACACACAGGGGTCACACAGATGTCTCTAAAAATGCACATAAATTCTCTGGAATGTCACCTGAGGCAAGAGAGGGTTTTGAGTTAACTCATTGAGAGCATAAACCTGGGATGAGAAAAACCACAGAGTTTTCTAAAAAAAAAAAATGCTCATCTTTTTATGTTAAGAACATGTTTTTAAAAGGGAATAAAGGAAAGCTTATTCATTTCTTTGAAAGAAAGTTCTCATGGAAAGATGTGGCTTGTGTCTCAAAAGTCTGACTTTTACAGATCATCATATTTTTTTCTTTTAACATTCAAATGTGTATGTCTCAACAAATATCATGGTAAAAATTTGTATGCCAAAATACAAGCCTCCTCTCTCTGCCCAAACCCCCAGCCACTGCAGATTTCTGAAATGGAATAAGAAAAAAAGCACTTAGAGAAGATCCAAGTTGATCTTCTCTCTGATATTATATTTTTATATTGCTAACATCTTTCCTGTTACCCTTCTATCCAAACTTAATCAGCTATGTTCTGTTAATTCGCTTTCACGAAAGCCCTCCTCCCCACCACCCATACTTCTCAACTTTTTTATTGCCCTTCTCAAGACCTTTTTATTTCTTTCACTTACTTTTTAGGACAAATCAATCAAACCTGAACGTGGTATACATGGTGAGTGGATGCATGTGATTCCTACAGTAATCGTAATTTTTTGTAAAGGATCCTTCCCTCAATTTGAATTTAGTCTTTGGTTTCACTTACTTTTTTTTAAATCACTGCTAAACTTTGAGACTGTCTTTCACTAAGTGTCCTTGCAGCCTTTCTTTTCTCTGAGACACTAGGTTTATATAAGGTTTGTCATGTTTCAGCAAAATTTGGTTGTGTCAGAACCCCCTGATTCATTAAAAATAAAAAATATTTGGGGAAAACATGCCACTTTTGACAAGAGCTAAATCCAAAAGCAAGAGAGTGTGCCCTCCTTCCCAGCTCTAGAATGAAGAAAAGTTTTATTGAGGAGTCTGCTTAGGCCATGGTAAAATGAGGTAAAGTCCTAAATTTACCTAAAATCAGATTAGGGACTTGCATCACTGACACCAATCTATTATCAACTCCTCAGTCACTAAACTGTGTGGCTGCTTGTTGATCTGTTCTGATAAAGAACGCTTCCTAAATTATTAATTAAGTCCAATGCAGGCTCTAAAAGTGGTAGTCTTTAATATTTTCATGGAGCAAGGAAGCTATCAATCTCACACCTAGCTTTAATAAAACTTTGCCACACTTTCTGTGGAATTGCATCTCCGTTAAATCCTTTCGAACAGTTGGAAAGATAAATTGTAACAAAGCTATACAATCATTTCTTTTCAGTATACTCTGCATGCAGGTTGAACAGGTGCCACCAGTCCTATCTGGTTTCGTATTAATCTCATCTCCAGTGAACTGTATTTTCATATGTAGTCACAGGCGATTAAAACATTCTCTTTACAAGGAAAAGAAACAAAACAAAGTACTTTTGAATTTCTTTCAGAACTGCTGGAACTCTCTAGAATCTTTTCTTTTCTGAAATACAGAAATGTCTTTCCACCTTCTAACAGCATTGTGCTTGGCTAACAGGGCTACTTGTTGAAAAAAAACATAAAATGTTTGTGAATTCTTTGAGCCTGTTAAGCCCACCTGAGAACACTGTGCCCTGCGTACTTGACCTTCCATGAAGCAGACGATTTAGTAGACAGCTTCTTCCTCTAACAGAAAAGGTGACTCTGACTGCGTAACAACATTTACCAGCAATCTTGCATTTTCTTTTGTTTCAGCCATGAGATGCATGCAGATGATTATATGATAAGCATGATGTCAATAAAAGTGGATGATGTTCTTCATTTGGCTTTTTTTTTTTTTTTTTGGAACTAATTTTGGAAAGGAAATTACAGTGAACAAAGATTTAGATTTTACAGCCCTCTGTTAGACATGGCCTGGATTTATGTCTTTGGCCAACAAAATGTATGACTTCCACCTACTTTATGGAGTTCCTACTGGAACAGGGATCCTCTCACTTATGCCTCTTTTATGGTCTACATGTATATTCATCTTTGCCCTTGGCAGACATGAGATGGAAGGATGAGCTTAAAGACCATCCCTATTTTCTGTCTTTCCATGAATATTTTTCTGGACCAAAGCAGACATTAAGTGGTGTCCTGCAGTACTTCCAGCTCTTTTTTGGCCATTCAGAAAGGCAGTCTCTTTGAAGACACTGATAAGGTCTTCTTCATCCATTACCAATTGTTTTCTTTTATGCCTACATCACTTCATTAAATATGGCTGAAATTAACAAGTGAACCCACAAAAAATAAGGAGATGTACAATCAGCTAGATTCCTGTATTGCTTTATCAAATTAGCCTCTTTATCCACTGGAAGCTAAGATGAAAAAATATGGGACAGATTATTGTAAGTGTACTGTAAATCAGTGTGGCCTCATTGACTGTACATGTACTGAGGAGCTGAGTACACAAACTCCTACGATAAAAATCTATGCATCACTTGTAAATTCACATAGTACCCTTTGGGAAGGGAATATTGGCGTGTGAAACACAGCACATTAGCAAACAATAATGAATTGAAATATTGTCATTCACCTGGTTAAGCACAGGACAGAACAAAGTCAAGTGCTTTATGAAGTCTTTGGGGTTCAGATGCTTAGCTAGACTAAATCAATATTGCTCTAATTAGCTATGTCCGAGTTCATAATTTAGAAATCATGTCCACTTTCTTTTTCCCCCTGTATCAAAACAAATTGCCCTTTACTCTGATCTAATCCTGACTGGTTTATTGAAGGCTGAGAATAATCCTAAAAATTTTAAGCTTGATAATAAAGTAAGTTTAAAGATAACACCTAGGTCCTTCACAGTTTGGAGAACTGAAAGGTTGTGCTTGTATGGCTCCTGATTTCATCTCCATTTCATCCTGGTTCCCCTTAGAGGGATAACTTACTCTGCTTTATGTATACATAAATGTCCTTTAGGGCTCTGTTTATTTCTTTCTCTAGCCATATAGAAAATAATGAGATCCCCAAAGAAAGCCTTAAGGGTCTCCTAAATAAGCAGGGAGGAACAACTGCCTGTCTTATGAACCTTTGTGAAAATAGCAATTTGTTCATTAATCATGGAAGTAAACCTTCATCACTGGAGAATTAAGCTAGCCTTACTCCATTGGTAATAACAAAACCACCTTCAACATGAACGAAACATTCATCACGCTAAGCCTGTAAATTCCATATATTGGCACAGAATTAACCCTTTCCCTTTTCATTTTATTAAGATCTTGCTTGATGTAGTAATTACGCCTGATCTAACGCTTCCTTCCAAGCCCCCCAAAAAGAGGTAAAGTAGCACTGAATAAATTTAATGACCCTGGAAATTGTGTTTAATACCTTTCTACTAACTTGCACAGTGTGTATTTTTAAAGGGGTTTTCTGCATTAAAGTTTCCTCTCATTATTAGCAACAGCTGAAATTACTTTACAACACTGGAAGTTGTGTAAAATATAATGATTTGTGAGACCGAGTCAAACACTGGTACTTATTTAAGAAGACACATGTTGGAATGTCAGCCTACAGTCAGGAAAAAAGTAATTAATGGCCTCGGTTATCAACTTTTTATCACCAGTCCCCAGCCAAACCTTTGTCTTTTGCAAGATTCGATTATTGCTAGGTTAGTTCCTTTAACAAGCTCACCAGCTGGTTACATGGGCCCATGCAGGAAGGAGAGTGGGTAGCTGAGAATCAATTCACTTGGATTTAGGCTGCTGTAGAGTCACACCCTTAAAGTAAATCATACAAGTCTGTCTATTCTTATATCACCCAGCTGAAAAATACCATTTAGAGTTTGTGCACCAGCATTTAAATATTACCCTCAGCATGAGGTAACTACCTTGGATCTCATTGTGATTGATAAAGATGAATCATGGGACTAGACCTTGGGGTTTGCTCTGGGAACTGCTGTGATAGCCTTTTATTAATAGAAAGAAATGCAGTCATGATAACATAACCTCTCTTTCTCCACATGCATGTCATATATAGTTTGAAATGGAAAAGCAAAACTCATTGTGAAGAAAAAATACATTAAAAATTACAGTATATATTGGGTCTTCTTTATCTTAAGGAGACATAAAGGGAGAATATGTAGGGGATGGAGCCAGACTCTTCATAGAGGTGCACATCAAAAAAACCCAAAAGTAACCAGTCAAGCTGTGAGAATAGAAATTCTCATCGGACAGAACTAAATGATTTGGCAAGGAGGGCAAGCTGGAACATGGTGCCTAAGAGATTGTGGGATGTCTCTCTTTGAACAGTTTCTAAACTGCACTGGGCAAGGCACAAAGCAACCTGATCAAAATTTGAAGTTAGCCTGTGTTCAAACAGGAGGCTGAATTGAAGACCTCCAGAAGTTCTGTCTAATCTGAACTATTCTATGTTTCTATAACTCTATTATCAAAAAATGAAAATCTGGATGAAATCTTCTCCTATTTAAATGACAAAGTGAGGGCAGCATTTATGACGATATTAAGAAAAGTAATATTTAGGAAATTGAAGAAAATAGAAATAATAATAAACAAGTAGTTCTGTCTCAAGAAGTACTTATACAAGCTACAAACATGGTGGAAAACAGAAAGATTCATGCCAGGGTGGGGTACACAGAATGAGAAAGAACATTAGGAGTAAACAAAAAACCAGTCCAATATCAGACTATGGCTAGATGAGGTGGCAAAGCAGACCATGATGTTGCAGAAAAAAAAGACATTTTCATTACAGACTTTTGTTCAACATTAGGAGTAAACAAAAAACCAGTCCAATATAAGACTATGGCTAGATGAGGTGGCAAAGCAGACCGTGATGTTGCAGAAAAAAGAAGACATTTTCATTACAGACTTTTGTTTTGCATTTTGACATCATACTAATCATGTCAAATTAATTTCTAGTCCAGTAGACACAAAGACATTAAAATCACCAGATGAGGATATTTTGAATCCATGAGGTTTTTGAGGTTTTCAACTCCTAGCTCCCCCCTCCCCCCACCCCAGGAGGTTGTTTAATGAATTTAGAAAATACTCAGGGAATCCTAGAAGACTTAAGAAATGCCTACTTTACACTAATATGTCAAAAGGTGTTCAAGAAAATTATAAGCATGCTACCACGACATCAACAGTCAAAATAAATACTTTAATTAAAGAATTAAAAAGAGTGCATCCGAATGAGAAAGAACAGAGAGGGGCAGTAGAAGAAATTCCATTCCACAGACAACTGGTCAGCAGTAAATTTTATCTTGTGCAAAGAAGAATCAGAGTACAACTGCCAAACAAACTCAAGGAACAAAGGTGAAAAAACGCATTTGGTTTTATATGCTACTAGTACGAATTTTTCCATTTCTTCCCCTTCACTCTCACTTCCTGATACTTTGAGCATCATAAATAAATGTGCAGAGCCTTGTTTTTTTCTTGCTATGAATACACAATGGATTTTTAAACAGCTAAATAACAGCTTACTGGGCACAACAATAATCTTAGGCTGATCTGATTGATTGAGGCACTCTGTCCTGGAAAGCAGTAACTATGAAAGGTCCTAGGTCCTAGTGGTTTGCCCTGAACTCCAGTGGTGACTCTTTGGTGACAAGGCCAATGCAATCTTTGTGAGTACAAATCCAGACCTACAAAGATGTAATAGGGAGATGAGTTTAGCTCAGCACAGAACAGGGTAGGTTGATTCTGGAGCACTGTTCCCATTTTAATGTTCACAGTTCAAAAAAGTGTGTTGAAAGACTGGAGTGGGTGCAGAAAAAAAGATATAGAAATTATTTGAGTGTTAGGGAAAATGTGCTGCAGCTAGAGACTTAAGCAGCGCAAGAGGGTGTGTTGAGCTGATTTTGGCAATAAATATCTCCTCAAAAAGGAAATATTTGATATATAAATCTTTTTTTCATGTAGATGTGGAACCAGGACCAAGCCACTGGCAGAAGCCAGAGAAGTACAAGCTGGATAAAATACCATATTTATTTATTTATTGATAGTGACCAATTAATCTTCGGACTGTACTGTAAAGAGAAATAGAAGAATTGTGGTCTCTGAAAGAAGGGAAATCAAGACTGGTTGACTTTTAAGATTCTGGAAGATGTCTTCCATCAAGCATAGGTTAATGAGCTTATTGTTAATTGGATGGAATTGAACTGTCTGTGGTGGTAAGGAAATGAGAAAAGATGGTCTCCTGCTCTTTTCTATTCAGTCTTAAATGCTCTAAATTTATACTCAAAGATACAAGTATGTGAGTGAAGCAGTAATAATGATACTGCAGCTTTATTCTTACTCACTCGGCCAACCAACATCAGTTAGAATATTTGTGGTCATGTAAAGTTTTGAGAATCCATTTCAATGGGCCTCAGCACTAAATACTTCATGTCATTTCAGAACATGTTACATCCATTGAGGGCCATGCAGAGCAACAGTGAATGTGACGCTTGTGCAAAGGATGAAGAAGTCATACTCCTGGTGCATACATGCAGCCCTGGCATAGTAAATCCGTACGCCTACTGGTAATGGGGACCCTGACTTTCTGGGACATTAATACAGTCACTGAGTGGAGGGTGAACTGTGTTAATGTGCATTTCCATTTATCGCCTGAGCTGGGGAAAAAAAAAAAAAAAAGAGAATCTGAAGTAAGTCTTGCTTGTAGTGAACATCCACATGGCAAAGTTTCTGTAAAGTGATATATCCTCATGTGATGATACCACCTTCTGTAGGTGACCAATGCATTGAGAGAGGAGGCTGCCATGTGCCCTGCACCACAGTCTCTCAGTTTCTGTCCTGATTTACAAACCAAATGAGCCATCAGTCAGGAGAAAAAGGGGATAGTGAACCATTCTGGGGTAGGGTAAAAGTTATAGCTTAATGTTTCCTAAAAGTCCATTTCTAATTTTACTTTGGATAGGCTTGGAATAAATATGACGCAATGTTGAAACCAGCTTGTCCTACCTGGTAGCAAGTTCTTTACCACATCAACTGCCAAGATCCTATGGATCTCCTTTCTGTTCTCTGTCCTGCTGCTGACTTGCAGCATCTTTCAGGCAATCACTAGAGGTGTCATTAAGCATAAAGCTACAAGATGCTAATGGACCAAGTGTGGCTATAAATCACTTCACAGTAGCTTCATATATGGATGTGGAATTTAATAATACAGATCTTGCAGGCTTGTGGTGTTGTCCTAAGGCTGGCAATTTGTATCGAGAAAAACACATCAACTACAAAAATACCAACTGTGCACACATGCAGTGGTGTCATTTCTCTCCCTTTTTCTCCTTGTTTATTGGGAAAATTTTGCAAATGTGTTTTCCTTGAAAGTTCTTATTTTCATTTTGGTTGCATTAATATCAGCCTTCAGAGTGTTTTGTTATACAAAGTCTGCCCCACCTTAACGTGCGATTAAGTGAATACTGTTGTAAAAAACCTCTTACTGCAAGCAGAACATCTATTTTCACCAAAACTTTGTCTTATTTTGCTACAGGGTTCAGTCAGCAAAAAAGTGCAGGGCAAAACAGATGGAAAACACAGGCAAAAGTACCGTGGTCCTCATGGAAGTCAAAGCTGTTTTGCCACAAGGTCTCTTCCACCTGCAATGCTACTAATAGTCTTGAAGGAATAGGCTGCACACAGGGTAGCTAACTGCATTCCCTTCTTACCCTGTGTAAATTATCTGAGTATACTGACAGTTTGAAGGAAAAGGAAATATTAGCATGCTACATAGACTGTCTTCTTTTGTGTGCTCAGCTTTTCATGTTCCCTTCAGGTGCTTTTTTTTGTATTTTTTTGCTTCCCTTCCTGTTCCAGATGAAATGCTGAGTAATGAGGCTTTGTGTTGGTAAGATGGTACATGTACCTTTGAAATTTTCATCCTGAATTTTCTTCAAGCACTATACAAATGCAGCTCAGAATAGTTGTTTTTAATTTGTAATCTCAACTGCAATAGAAAGTCATAGGGATGTTGCTGAATCCACCTATCCACAGATAATTGTTCCCTTCCCCATGTGCTGGGAAAAAAGACATGTATACAGATTTTTTATTTCAGATATTGCAGTTTTATACCACTGCAACTTATATGCATTCTTCCAAACAAGAACAGAGCCAGGACATTGATTTAAATCATTGTATGCAGAAGTTATCTTTAACAACTAAAAAATTTATTAGTGCTACACAAAACCCATATTTTTTTTCCTCTATGTGTTCATTAAAGGTGTTGATTTTTTTAATGATATTACAAGAAGTCTTGGAAGAACCAAATCAAAATTTTTCCTCCGTTGGTTATCTGGTATACTCAGAGGCAGCCCTGACCCAGACAACACACAGAGGGACACACTATAGAAAAAAAGAGCACTGTTAGTCAATGTACTGACATTTTTGTGGAGTCTGTCGCAGAAAAAGATGAAGTCAGGTTTCATTATGTAGTATCGTATCACTTACATACACTGTTGCTTCTTCCATAAAGGGTGACACTTTTCTAGCTCCTGGTTGACATAATACAACACTTCCATAAGGTTCCGTGGAATTTGCAGACTGTACATAGATAATATTCCCCAAATACTACAAAATTCACATACCATTAAACTCTAAAGGAGATTTAATGAAAAATTAACACCAGCAAATGTATTCCTCTGGCAAAGTAAAGTACTGAAAACATATATGTTTTTAATACAGTGGTAGGTTTAGAAAGAAAAATCTGCAGAAAATACTGGCATTACAAAACTTGATTACTTCCCAAAGCTGAATTAATCATTGCATTTGGATGATCTGTAGATATATTAAAAATAATAATAAAAAAACCCAACCAAACAAAAAATCCCAAACGCCAAAACCCCAGGAATCATTTCAATCCATTTCCTTTTGTTCTGGATTTTCATTCTGCATATTGAAATTATCAGTTCAGAATAATAACTGAAAAAGTCAGTTCAAAACCATGTAAATTAAAATCCCAACAGGTCTCTATCCAATGTAGCACATTCCTGCAAAACATGTCACTTCCAACAAAAGCAGTTACTATAAAAGTTATTTATAAAAGGAAAATGTATTCTTATCGGAGGAAAACAGGCTGTGAGAGGTCAGAAAACACTGAGTTCATCCAGCTGCCTGCCCCTTAATAGGACCAGCTATACCACATCACTTTAATTCCTGTTTTCCTTTTTGGAACAGGTTAAATAATCTATTCTAGTACTTCATCACCCTGACAGGAAATTTTTCCTATTGTCTGAACTAGATTTTTTTCCCCTGATGAATTTTAACTTTTTATTTGTGTGTTGCATCCATCATGAACATGGAAGACTAGTTTCTCCCCATCCTTTTGCAGAATTATTCTCCTTATATTTGAAATTAAATAACTCCATCTCCTGTCTCAGTTTTCTTCAGCTTAAATAACTGCAGTTTCTTTCATTCTTTCTACGGAGGTCATATTATCTAGATGACACAATCATTCTTATCTGGAATGTTTAGACCATTTCTATTATCATGTTTTTAACCCCTTGGTCTATACTTACAAAATGCAGATAGATCAGAACCACCGACACCTAATTTATAGGGTTTTATTGTTTTTCTGATTTGTTTTGAGCACAAGCATGAAGTTTCTTCTTAGCAAAACACTTGAATTTCAGTCACCTGGAACATAATTTCTTCATGGCTGTGTCCTCCAACGTGAGAATATTTATTATCAACAAACAGTTCTTTTTATTAAATATGCATTTGAAGAATATAAATTTTAAACCAGGGCCTACTCCTAGTTGAGTCCGTGCTAAAAACTCCATGGGAGTAGAGTAGAAGGGAAAAGAAGCTTAACAGTGCAGCAGGGCAGCAATTTCTGTTGACTGTAATGAGCTCCAGATAAAGTCTATAGGCAAAGAGTTAAAGAAGCGTTTAGAATATGTTAGGACACCAGTAGTGACAAAAAACCATTTCATTTTAATAACTGTAATGTTAAAACAAAAGAGCAGATACTGTTTCCTCACAGGAAAATAAAAATTGCTGTCCCACACAAGATGACAGTAGGAAGTTTATTTCTTTGTTAAGAGCACATACAAGGTGTATGATATATACATTTATAGAGACTCTTTGCCTACAGGTTATTCCAATCTCTTCCAGTTATGATTCATCATTATATAATGATGGTGTAATACAGGAAAACTACTTCATGTGTGTGTCTTAAATGAGCTCTAAAGCCTTAAAAGAAAAGTAAAAAGAATGGCTCAGATTATGGTTATATGGTAATGATGTCAGATATTGCAGCTTCTGGGGGAGAGTGTGCATGCATTACTTTTTTTTTAATTAACATTTTGAATTTGCATTACTGAATCATGCATCTTTTGAGAAAAAGGATTGCTTATGCTCCTAGTTACTATAAAGTCCCAAATGAAGTCCTGGCCTAGTGAAGGAAATGACAACCTTGTCACTGATTTATACAAGAGGTAGATTTCACTCCGGTGTGTTACCGTGCACTGTTAGTCTGCAGAATTATTAAGCCTACAACTTCAATTTTTATATTTTCCAGGTTTTGATGGATTTATTGCAGGATACTATGCAATAGCAAAGTGAAGCATTCAGCAAGATGTATAGGACAAGACAATAAAGGAAAAATAGACTTCTGTTCCTCTGTAGAAAGAACTTGTTTCTTACTTACTAGTGCATCTCTTCTAAGTGACAAACAGGAAAGACTGGCAGATCCAAATTAGAGGTTAAGTAAAGGGTAGCTAAGAAGCACAAGAACCTTTGTTTAAAAATAGAATTAGAATGAAGCTAGCAACCTGAGGGAATTGACATGAAGCAGATTATAAGGAAATTGGGAAGGTTCTTTTATTACAGTTAAAACACAGAAGAAATGAAAAAAGTGTCTGCTTTACAAGGTTCCAGTTCTTCCTTCAGCCAAGCAGAAAAGCTAGTGGTATCTAATAAATTAAGATTAAAATGAAACTTGAAGGCAAACAGAGATCGTCCATTCCATGATATCCTTTTTGTGTGTGCATCTTATAGTGGTGCAAATGTGCAAAGCTTTATGGGATGTATTCCTTCCCTATAAGACGGCCAATGAAAAGGTTAACGTGTGTTAGAATTTTAGAACTAAGGCAAAGCTAAACAAAGTTTTCATTACAATTAACTTGAAGTGTTTGATTATTATTCAATTTAGACTCTGGTTCAACTTCTCTTTTTCATTTGCAAACCACTTTTGATTGAATACTGACATCAGAGCAGGAGAATGTATTTCAAGCACTAGTGAGGGGGAAAAAATGGGTGGATACTGCAATAGCAGAAATGGGAACTTCGCAGAGCACTGCATGCAGTTACAAGATGCTAAGGTGTAGACTTTTTCACTTTATGGCTTGCATGTACTCATCAGTTCTGCTTTTAGTAAAGACTGCTCAGTAAGGACTAGTGTTGATTGTAAATAATCATATTCATTGTGACTCAGCTTAGCAAATTATCTTTTGAAATTGGTAATTTCTAGATACAGTCAAACAACAGAATTCTTTCCTGTGGAAAATTGCCTTTTTGATGAAAATCCTAAAGCTTTCGTTATCTGACAAAAATTGAAAGTTTGAGGAAAGCAGACACTGTAGGCATGTCTTTAATGAAAACACAATTTTCTGTTGAAAAAAGTTCATAGAAAATATTTGGCAGACCCTAATAATTTCTTTCTTGCTTTGTGCCTAGCTTTTCCTTCCTGTGACACATTACTGAGAAAGTTGTAAAAAGATAGAATCTGGAGTATTCAGGCTCCTTTAATCTGTCTTGGTCTAGTTCAGACCGAGGTGTAGTACACAGCTTTCAGCAGTTCACAGCTTCCAGAAATATATAACAGATGGCCAAAAATGATTTTTTTTCTCTTAAAGAAGTATGGGGCCTCCTTTAACACTGATGACTTCTGGGGACATGGGAGATATAATAGCTCTGAAATGGTTTCCTGTGCTCCAAAATGCTAAATGATGACATGCCATTCCTCGTTTGGTAAATGTGGGCTTGGTAAATGTCTCCTGCAGCATTCTGCAAGATTATTTTCTATGGATGGGAAGGACAGCAGGTAAAGGGATTTGAGCTGGCAGTCATCAGTGCACTAATGACACAAAGCTGCTCATTTTCCTTGTGCATGGCTGCAATTGGTATGTAGATAAAAATCAGATGGTTGAAAATTTCTTTAGAAAAACCAGTCTAATCTGTGTGCTTGATTCCTGCTATTAAAAGCTTTGTTCCTTATCAGTTTACAGGTATTTGTTCTTGATCTGCTCGGAGTCCAAAAGCTCATTTATACGTACCTATAATAATTTGTTCTTGATATGGACATTATAATTTTGTTTATCATGATTTTTGCATAGAATCATAGAATCATAGAATGTTTTGGGTTGGAAGGGACCCCTAGAGGTCGTCTAGTCCAACCCCCCTGCAGTGAGCAGGAGAGCGCTAACCAGATCAGGCTGCTCAGAGCCCCGTCCAACCTGGCCTTGAATGTCTCCAGGGATGGGGCCTCCATTACCTCTCTGGGCAACCTGTTCCAGTGTTTCACCACCCTCATTGTAAAGAATTTCTTCCTTATGCATGGAGGACCTTAATGCATTAGGTCTGTGGCAGTCCTTGAATATCACTCAAAAATTGCAGAGCTCTGTGCCCTGACCATTAAATAACAATTTATTGCTTCTCCACTGACTTTTTGGGTTTTCTTCTGTTTTCCTTTATGTGTAGATCAGGGCACTATTATTGACCAACAGAAAAGAAAAAAAGAAATAAGCACATTAAGTTTAATGGTACTGCCAGTTTTCATATAAATCCCTGGTTACATTAGCAGGTAGCAAGTAGCAAGTATGAGCTCAAAGTCAACCATAGCAGCAATAAGCAAGATGATCTGTTGACAGCATATCACAGTGACACCCTAACAACAGTTACAAACAAGCTGGAAGCTTGGTCAATTGCTACATATCTTGTTTATGCCAATCTCAATGAATTTCATTTTAAAAGAATCCAGTGTATGCATCTCAGTGGCCTTCTGCAGCAGTAGATCATATAGATTTCCTGGTGACTTCAGAAAAAACAACTCCTTGTACTCTAAATTTAATCTAACTATAGAGGCAACATGCTTATTTCAAAGCTGATGTCAGAGAGACCTTGACTGGAAGGACACTGGTTATAGTTACCTGCTCTATCTCTTATCTCCTAAAAAAAGGAAAGTCAAATATGTTACCCATCAAATGAACCAAATTCTACTTTTTCATGTTAGGACACTACTCACAGTGATACCAAAGTGAAGTGTGTGATCATACCTAACAAGAAGATAAAGAATGTTTTATCCTTGCACACAATGGACCTGTTCTGCCAGAAGAACCAAGATTGAAACTGAAGGCAAAGATGAGCACATTGAAATATATAAAAACCTTTCATATCCATCTTCACTATAATAGAAGTCTATCCCAGTGAATGAGGCTAGCTTCTGACAAGGCATGCTGCATCAACATCTGGTTTCCTCTAAAGAAAGGGACTCACTTTTACTCCATAATGATATTAATTTAAGGAAGATTATCCAAACTCTCCCAATAGTACATTCTTTATATACCATTAGTCAATAGAATTAAACATATGGCACACTAAAAGTCAGTAATTCCCTGTGTATAATAATAGACTCTAAGTGGCAATAACTCTATATGTAAAATAAAGTATAAATCTAATAATGTATTGAGGAGATAACGTCCAGTGTAAGTCCCCCAGCAGTCATTTTTTTTCCTTCTATTGTGGAGTCCTAACACTAAATCAATTTCTAACATATGAAATGTACGATCAGTTTAGTTTCCTTTAGTGCTTGTTTAATTGCTGTCATTCTTGGAGGAAAAAAAAAAAACCAACTGAAAACTACCAACAAAAATCAGTATTAAGAAAAGAATAGACAGAGTCAGAACTTACATCTCAAATATAGATGTTGTTTAAGCCCCAAACCTGACTTGAATTGTACACCTAAAATCAAGGGCTAACACTTTACTCTCCTGCTTTATGTATAGAGAGGAATGAATATAGACTAATCTAAATTGTAATTTCAGAGGTTGTTTACACTGCATAAATAAGGTACAGTAGCTGTTTGAAAGGCAATTTGAACTAAAAGGTCTCTGTATTGAATCCTAAACTATTTATATTCAGATTTTACATTGTGTTCTGTTTTCAGAATCATTGGTGAATTTGTTAAATCACTGGTGTACTTGTTAAAGTTTAAAGAAAATGTAATATTACATGAATACTGGCTACCCTTAGATGCTCTCCCTGAATTTAAACATTTGTAGCTAAATACAAAACCTTTGACATAGCTATCTTTACTGAACCAAAACAAACTGCAGTGAATTCTTGTTTAAACTCCATCAGCCATGATGATTATACTACATTTGTAATGAAGCAAGGCCACTTAATAACACTGCAAGGACACATTTCATAGTGTGTAATAGTTTTTACTGTATATATGATTTCACATGTCATTAGCCACACTTGTCAAATGTCTTCCAAGTAGCTTCTAGAAAAAAACACTAACATGCTGGAAGAGGATTATTAGCAAAATCAATATCACTGAATGGGCAATTATTTTTTTCCTACTTGCTGTTGGCAACTACTCTAGCAAGACCAGAACAATATTATCTTAATATACTGTTCTGGATGTCTGTAGTGCTGAACCAAAAATCCCAGCAATCACCAGAGGTACTGGTTATACTACACTGGGGTTTAACTAAGTTTTGTTCAAGCTTTTTCTCTTTCAGGCAAGAACTTTCACATTAAAAATGTTATTATTCTTATTAGCAAGACTTAAGCCTCAGGACCACCCCCTTTAAGCAAGGAACTTCATTAATTAAGCTTGTGCCAGGTTCCTCTTATCCTGCCTTCTTTCCACCCCATGACATCCTTGGCTTCATAATGAATCCAAATAGACCAAACTTACAGATATAATATCTTGTGAACAACACACTTTTTTGAGCTATCTCCTTCCCACTATCTAAATTTTATATTCTTAATTGCTCAACAACATTACTTTAACAACAGATAATCATTGCCCAATTCTTCTTCTGCTTTCCTCTTTCTCTAGCTCAGAAGGAAAGAGCCTTGCCTGGGAGTAGTCTGAATATCCAAAGTGCCAGGGTGACTTAACACTGCTGACATCTCCTAAGGGTGTGAGGGCTTTCTCCATCAGGATGTGAGCTAATATGGGGGTTGGAGTGCTTCAGAAGAAGAGTAGAGGGCTTTCTCCATCAGGATGTGAGCTAATATGAGGGTTGGAGTGCTTCAGAAAAAGAAGAGTGAGCATGTTCTGGAATAAGAACCTATAACTGTCTAGCTGGGCGGGGGAATCTACAACTTCTCATTGTCATGACAGAAAAACTTTTGGACAGAAGTAAAACCAGGTGAAATTTTGGTCAGAATTGCCTGCCCTAAGGAAGCTCTTCTAGTCAGTATTTTCATCTGTCTTTCTGAGGAAAGCAGAACTGAATTCTGAGAGATGGTAGAGGTGGGAAATGGTAGGGATAAGGCAGGTAGGTAAGGAACCGCTCAGGTGACTAGTAATTGGGTTAAGATGATTTGGGGTATCTGCAACAAGGAGGGAAAACAAAACTGAGTTTGTGCCTTTTGGTAACTATTGTAATAACACTAAGGCCAGTGAAAAAAGTAAGGAATTTGACTGTAAATGCTTATAGCTATTTATCTGATTATGGGTATTCCTTATTAGAAATGCTGACTTTAGACTCTTCTGATAATTATCTTTGAGCAAGCATTTAATGTTATGATTGCATATATAACGTGATACAGTGCTAATATATTTTGCCCTTGGGTGACTGAAATACTATTATTTAGCTATTGTTTATAATCATTCACTCCTTACAGGTTTAGATATATTGTTAAGTCACTTTAATCTAGTTCTTTCTTTGATTTCAGGAGATATGGAATGTAAGTGGGTTTTCCTCCTCTCCATTTGGATATTAGTAATTTATTTAAGTAGTACAGGAAGGACCAAAAAAAGGATGAAAAAAAAAAGAGTTAGAGAAACTTTGAATGAAAGGAACCTTTGTGTGCTTATATCCTGATCTTGCAAATAATTATGTTCTTGCTTAGCTTCATTCATATGAGCAATCCTATTTTTATGCTCATGGACAGGAAGTAAGATTAAGATAATATGTTATTATTTGCAAATTAAGGACTAGAAGGCATCGTAAAAAGTTTTCTTTGTGTGTGTATGAGCAGAAAAATACCTAGAAGAAAAAAAAAAAAAAAAAGCGGGGGGGGGGGGGGAGCTTTTCATCTTTTCATGCACTTCATCTGGAAGAGTTGATTCAAAAATTGAAAAGTTTAACAAAAAGCAAATAAGTTGGTTTTGCAGTTTTCCACAAGAATAATGCCATGGACCTCACTTGAGATAAAAACACTATCTCCCCAAGCAAAATTTTGACCAGCTTTCCTCCAAGACATAGTGTGAGACTTTTCTCTTTATCAGAATGATTACAAAAAGCAAAAGACATACTGGTCCGAGTTTGGCAGTTTTGTAAAAAAATAGGTAGAATCCTAATATAGTCATATAAGATTCATTTAATTGCAGCCATGTATTACTCTTTTAGACTTTGGGGGGTCAAAATGGAAACATGCTGGAAAATGGCTTCTTTCTTTAGGAGTGGTCCACTTCACTCAGGATAGGCATCTACTCTGCTCTGGTCACTCTGTCCTCTGTTAATATGGAGATGAATAAACCTTGCTAACATGTAATTCAATCTATTCTGAAAAATCTGGACTAGCTGTGGTGAACTGATCCATAAGCTTTTCTATTTCTGTCTAATGACTACAGAGAAAGTCCAGAAATGAACTGTGAATGGCCATGCTGTACATGTGCTGATTTACTCTTCAGATCTTGAATGGTCAGACAATAAGCAGAGTTTATGCTTCTGTAACTGGAAGGACATAGATCTTTTACTGGGCCTGTCTGTGAGTGCAAGACTTATAACTCGAGAGCATTTGACTTGACACTCCTAAAAAGTTCAATTTCTCTTGCTATTACTAGAAATAGGATGAGCTGTGCGATACTTTCCAAGTGTTTCACCTTGCTTTTTTAACTGTAGTATTAATAGTATGCATTTTTCACAGGTTCTATCCTTTCGCATGCTATTTGCATCTCTTTGACATGATTAAAAGAATGAGCAAAATCCCTTTGGATCATAGCTGTCCACTACAGTGTTCACTATTTGGCTCAGTTTCCAAACTGTTTCTGGCATTTGAAATGTCCTAAGACATTCTGCTTTTCCTCCAGCTGCTACTGCAGAAGACGACAAAGTCTTGCACATCCTGTTTTATTTGTCATCTCTGTGTTCATATATCAGGTACCTTAAGATGCCTCAAATAGTTTTAAATTTCAGCTTTATACACTGAATCAAGCCAGACTGAGAGTCAAATACTTATATATAGGTGTCTACATGTAGGCTCCTGACTCTTTTGATTAGATCTTCATTACATAGCTTGGATCTTCGTTATGAGCACGAACACATGCCAGCTGATTTATCCCTGTAGAACTCCAGTTTGCTTTGCACTATCTGAGACATCCTCATGGGACCAGCAAATATAACACAAGACCTACAGGAAAACTGCGTCACTCCAGCTTAGAAAATAATGGCATCTTAAACTGCATAAGAAGCTTCTGCACAGGCAGCTGAATTAAACCTCCACCTGACAGGCAAATCCCTAAATTCCACTCCAGATTTTTTGGTTTGCAATATTTCAAGAAGACTCCAAGAGTCAACTTTAGGAGGAAAAGTAACCTGTTGGGTTTTACCGGACCTGATACAGTCCTTTCCAGTATGTCCCAGGAGGCTGTATCTTACCATTACTTGGATGTTTAACATTAAGGAAATATTCAGTCATCTTGTTGGCCGGAATCAAGGATGTTTTGAAAAATATATGGTCAGTCTTTGGTGCAATTCAGTCACCTAGATATAGGTGTCTAGTTCCACCTAAGCTATCTACAAGCTCCAAAATATCTACCCTGCTGCTGTGGCAGCTGGATACCAGGTGGAAGACCCTAAGGGCATCTCAGATGGCACTATGTGCCTGCACTCAGGAAAATGTATCACCTCCTCTAAGTCTTCAGGTAAATAAAATTAACATTAAAAGCATTTAGAGACAGGAGGATTTTTAATTCATTCTGTTTATCACTTATTATTTAAATATAGCTTAACAAGGCAAACAAAGCAGAGTGCCTGTATCCCATTATCTTTTTATATTCTAGAAAAAAAATAGACAATGCAGAAAAAGTGTCTAAAATTGAGCAGCTTGTGGTTATGTTGCTATAGTTACAGAACGATCAGAGGCTTTGCTAAGCCAGAAAAAGAAATGAGCAGTTTCAAATAGTTTTGCACCTAGTCACTGCAGAGAGTGTTATATTTCCAAGTACACAGTTTTGGTATGCTTCGCATTGGTGAAATGCAAAGAAGCCATTTGTCTCCTGAAATTTCTTATGAATAAAAAAAAAAAGCCTTTGCACTTTACATCTGAGAATGTCTATGTATATTTCAAATAAGAAAAAACAGCTGCTATTAATAGCCGAGGTCAGAAAATGGTTTTATTTTGGGTTTCACAGAATAATTCTTTTATTTTTCCATTTTTCATTACAAAAGGAAGTACTTAATATCTTTGTGGCTGAAAATCAAAAACTTCTCCTTTCCAGCTAAAACCTGTTATCTATAAATACGTATATGTAAATCTATAATATCTTTCAGTTAGATACTTATGCTTCACAAGAATAAATACAGCCATGTGAAATGATCAGTTCGAAAAAAAAAAACCCAGCATGTTTCTCACTAGAAGCAATTCTTATTAAAAATACTAATAAACATTCTACCGTTTCAAAAATCATTTTAATATAGATTATGGGTTAAAATGCTCACCCAGAGATGTCAGTTCTGGAGATGACAACAGAGCTTGGAAAGCCTTGATGGGAATTGGTGCAGAGAAACGGAAACAAGGGGTTGCATTTACACCAGCTGACAGGCTGTGCCTAAACTTTTATCCCCTTGCCTATAAAAATTCTTAAGTTTGCTTTTGCATTATGTTTCCCTGAATGAATGAAAAGCTTTTGTACCTAAATGTGAAAACTACAGAAGACTAAACATTAACAAGTGATATTCCTAATACTCTCAGCTCGTCTTCAGTGGATTCTCACGCAGGCAGTGAAGTACCTGCTGCTCCTAAACTTGTCCGTCTGTCTTTGTATATTGAAGCGTGTGGTCCAAATTCTTCTATAATTTCACTTTAGTTTATTCTGTTGTAAGTGTATCCTATCTCCATGTAAAAAGACTCCACTATGAATTAAAGTATGTACTCTTTTATAACAATGTCACTGTAGGGAATAGCTGCCTCCTATTGAAATCAGTAAGGTGGCAAAGGGAGTTCATTCAGGCTTGGAAGATTTTTGTTTTAAAGTGAAGAAAGAAAGGGCTTGAGCTGAAATAAATCAATGAGATTAGCTACAGCTTATTTATCAAGACCTGTCCATCTAAAGCACCCCAAAAGGGGTATGAAAGATGATTATGCTGCAGTCCACTAGCCCTTTCCACACAACTCTTGTGCATGGGGCTTGTAGGCTTCTGCTTTGAGTATTGGGTTGGACCCGATGGCCTCCAGAGATCCCTTCCAACCAAATTATTCTGTGATGTATGCTGCCTCTCAGACATCCTGACTCTGGTGGATCAGCACAAAGAAAAACTCTTTTCTACCTCCTTTGAACTCTGATACTTAACTTTTTACTGACCTTTGCTCTGGAAAAAGAAGAGCAACTGAAATCCCTGGATGTTAAATTAGAATTGGCCTGTAAATAAAGGCTAATGTGTCAGACCATATCCAACAAGTCCAAACTTGCCTTCTATTCAGATCTAGGCTTGCGATGAACTTTGTGAGAAAAAGTTAGGCTTTTGCTGATACATAAAGGAAACACAGCTGTGCATCTGCTTGTCTCTATATCATTTCTGGTATTATGACAAGAGCACCACATATTTCTTCAACAGACTTGCATCATCTATAGCAAGGAAAACAGGCCCCTGACCTGAAAATGCTCTCAGTTACAGTAAGCAGGATTCCTGGGCTTGGTTCAATTGCACATCCTTAAATGTCTAATACTGTGTGTTATCCAACTGGACTTGTAAGACATACATATGATGTAGCAGATATAACAACAAATAGAAGACTGGCACCTTTCTGCAGAGTTATATGAAGGGCAAACAGGGTGCTTAAAGTAGATTCTAGATGTCTATGCTCAAATAGCTGAATTGAGCCAATAATCCGTACAGGTGGAGAGGACAGGATTCAGTTGTCTGTATCTAGCTGTCTAGTGTCATATTAGGTACTCTGCAATCTCCTGTCTTGCCTCCATCTGCTGGCTCAGAAACAGTGGATTACTTTTGGGTCCCATGTCCTACCTGCCAGTCATGTATGGACTTGTGGGAAATCCTTGATCATCTGAAACAGAACTAGACACATTTGAGGTAACTGAATCCGGCCTCAGATTTTCATTGACTAAAGACAGTCAAACTCTCATAAAGAGAGTGTAGACACATTAATCACTTGTGAAAAACTATTTTATATACCTACTCGTAGATATCTCATCTGTAGACTGAAACCCACAGTTATAGTTTCAATGTCAGTAGGAAGTTAATTATCTTTCTTTAACAGTTGATAAAGACCTAAGATGAAATTCATTTCACCTCACTGTAGACATCTAAAGTAGATCAGAAGAATCATTCCCTGGAAGTGATTCAGTTACTTTTGTAAGGGCACCCAGTCCTATGTGAGGGGAAACCCATGTGGTCTCCTGATGCTGCTCCAGCAGGCCACTGGCCTGCTGTGGGTGTGATGTCATATTTACTGGCCATATATGAATGTTTTAGATGCTCTAGGGTGTCATCATGGCATTTGGTACAATTTTTTGCATAAATACAGGTCCCTTCCTCTTGCAAATTATGAGCCCCATATATAGATATGCAAAAACAGGGCAAGGCATGTTCAGTTTTAGCCTAATGTATATCCCAAACTGATAAAGACAGCGATAGACAGAGACAAAATGAGGAGACTAGACGATGAGTTTTCAGGGAAATGCACAATGTTTTGCAGGTGAGATAATAATTTACTCCAGTGTTCTTAGAGTTTCTGAAGACCTTTGAATGAAAAACTGGTGCTATTCATTATGCATATATTGCAGATTTACCATTAGACCAATAATTTTTCTAACATAGAAAAAAATCACCAAGGTAATTTGTGTTTCAAAGCAGATACAAGAAACCCTGCAAGAGTCTTCATCGGGATAATGTGCCTTTTGGGTGTGGGGAGACAAATATCTGTCATCTTATGGGTAGAGGTTATTTGTTCTGTGTAACTTAGATGTTTCAAGGCTTTCTCCCCTTTTTGAAAATGGGCACAACGTTCGTCTTATGGGTAGAGGTTATTTGTTCTGTATAACTTAGATGTTTCAAGATATTTGTACTGAGCTCTTAGGACAAAGTGAGTTAACTGCGATATTTGCAAAAATGTGATTTTGTCATACAAATGTTTTTCTGTTTGAAAACTAATATAGTTTCTTTTGGGTATGTCTGCTTTTTTATTAATCTGAGAAAAAAACCTAGAGGACCTGAAACAGAGCTATATAGGGTTACACACTGCCAATACTAAATCAGTTTGTACAGAACTGCATTATAGTTACTGTAGTTCTTCTGGAGCTAACTTCTCAATTTAATCAGAGATTATATGAAAACACCACAATAATAATTTTGAAATAAAAGATGTGTGTGTGTCATCCAAAGTAATGCCCAAATTGTTCTGTTGGGCTATAATTTCTCAGCAGCAGTTTTCCCATTCTGCAAACCTGTTATTTATAAGAGAATTAAACAGCATCATCAGATGACTTAACTGACTCCGAAATTGTAGTATGAGGAAAAGTGGGAGTGAAGTGCCAGACTATCAATTGAAACATTACTTTAACAATGTCCAAGGCAATCACAGAACAAAAAATCTCTGTACTCCCACTCTACCAATTAGGGAAAAAACACTCATCCATTATCATGAGCAAATTAAGCTAGAAATCTCCACTGGAGATTATCTGAAATTTGGAATTTGGGGTTTTTTGTTTCTTTGTTTTGGCTAGTGCAAGTTATTAGTTTGACAGAGTTACTTCTTCTTTCTTCATTTCTTCTCTTACTTCTTCTTATGTGCACTCCATAATACTGGAGCAATAAGGGACCGGATTACAGAGATGTTTAGGCTCCTAACTTCAGTTAGATTATTAGATTCCTAAGATATCTAATGCCCTATAAATTCCATCCCTAAAAGTCAAGTTTTCTTCCTGCATAATGCTAATTACTGTGTAGAAGAACAGTCCAAGGCCAAAAATGGGTCTCATAAAAAATGAGAAATGAGTATCATCACTGATGCCCTGAACAAGACTACACTTCTTAATTAAGAGAAGGTAGCAACAGCAGAGACATACAATTGTTTGAAAACAGAGAAGGACTTGTGGGTGATGTGATGATTGGAGGCCATCTTGGGCATAACAATCATGAAATGATATTTTGAATCTTGGAGAGTAAGGAGGGGGGGTCAGCAGAACTGCTACCTTGGACTTCTGGAGGGCAGAAATTGGCCTGTTTAGGAACCTAGTTGATAGACTCCCTTGGGAGACAGTCCTGGAGGGCCAAGGAGTCCAGGAAGGTTGGGCATTCTTCAAGAAGGAAATCTCAAAAGAGCAGGTCATGCCCATGTGCCAAAAGATGAACCAGTGGGGAAGAAGACTGA
The DNA here is from genome assembly GCF_000687185.1 of Egretta garzetta. Classification (NCBI taxonomy): domain Eukaryota; kingdom Metazoa; phylum Chordata; class Aves; order Pelecaniformes; family Ardeidae; genus Egretta; species Egretta garzetta. The sequence goes on along the minus strand of NW_009258783.1, from coordinate 249,573 downwards.
CATGGTTGAACAGAGAGCTTTGGCTGGAACTCAGGAAAAAAAAGAGAGTTTATGACCTCTGGAAGAAGGGCCAGACAACTCAGGAGGAATACAAAGATGTTGTGAGGTTATGCAGGGAGAAAATTAGAAGGGCCAAAGCCCAATTAAAACTTAATCTGGGCACTGCTGTAAAAGGCAATAAAAATCAATACATTAGCAACAAAGGGTGGACTAAGGAGAATCTCCATACTTTGGTGGATGTGGGGGGAAACATAGTGACAAAGGATAAGGAAAAGGCTGAGGTACTTAATGCCTTCTTTGCCTCAGTCTTTAATAGTTAGTTCAGTTGTTCTCGGGGTACCCAGCCCTTGAGTTGGAAGACAGGGTTGGGACAAGAATGAAGCCCCCATAGTCCAAGGGGAAAAGGTTAGCGACCTGATACACCACTTAGACACACACAAGTCCATGGGGCAGGATGGGATCTACCCAAGGGTACTGAGGGAGCTGGCAGAAGTGCTCACCAAGCCACTTTCAATCCTTTATCAGCACTCCTGGCTCAATGGGGAGGTCCCAGCTGGTTGGAGGCTAGCAAATGTGATGCCCATCTACAAGAAGGGCCGGAAGGAGGATCTGGGGAACTACAGGCCTGTCAGTCCGACCTCGGTGCGGGGAAGGTCATGGAGCAGATCTTCTTGACTGCCATCACACAGCACAGCCGGGACAACCAGGTGATCAAGCCCAGTCAACGTGAGTTTATGAAAGGCAGATCCTGCTTGACTAACCTAATATTATTCTGTGACAAGGTGACTCGCTTAGTGGATGAGGGAAAGGCTGTGGATTTAGTGTACCTGGACTTCAGTGAAGCCTTTGACACTGTTTCCCACAGCATTCTGCTTGAGAAACTGTCTGCCCATGGCCTGGATAGGTGCACTCTTCACTGGATAAAAAACTGGCCGGATGGCTGGGCCCAAAGTGTTCTGGTGAATGGAGTTAAATGTAGTTGGCAGCCAGTCACAAGTGGTGTTCCCCAGGGTTCAGTGTTGGGGACAGATCTCTTCAACATCTTTATCAATGATCTGGGTGAGGGGATTGAGTAAATTTGCAGATGACACGAAGTTGGGTGGAAGTGTTCTGCTTGGGGGTTCTACAGAGGGATCTGGATAGGCTGGATTGATGGGCCAAGGCCAATTGTATGAGGTTCCACAAGGCCAAGTGCTGGGTCCTGCACTTGGGTCACAACAGCCCCATGCAATGCTACAGGCTTGGAGAAGAGTGTCTGGAAACCTGCCTGGTGGAAAAGGACCTGGGGGTGTTGGTCAACAGTTGTCTATGTCTCACATATGAGCAATATTTGCCCAGGTGGCCAAGAAGGCCAAGAGCATCCTGGTCTGTATACGGAATAGTGTGGCCAGCAGGAGTAGGGAAGTGATCGTGCCCCTGTACTCTGCACTGGTGAGGCCACACAGTGAATATTGTGTTGTTTTGGGCCCCTCACTACAGGATAGACATTGAGTTGCTGGAGCATGTCCAAAGAAGGACCACAAAACTTACACGTTTTGTGTCAGCTTGGAGTATGTGGCTCAGGTAACCTGAGGATGCCTGTGCTTAAGTAATTAAACTGAACCTCAAGTGCCTGAGTATAATGCTGCCTTTACCACAAAGCTCGGTTTAGGAATATAAAAATAGTTGTGTTGGGCAACGAACAGTTGGGTTAACAAAACAACCATGGCTGGTGGCTGTTGCTGCTAGTAAAGGAAGAACCAGGGCTTTTAGGATGATGTCCGCCAGCAACTGAAGTCATTGCCCTCAGTCCTTCCAGCACCTTGGGGGCAACAGACAGCACACCCTGACTGACTGCCTCACATCCCACCCAGGTTCTTCCTCTCATCCTTTCCTAATTTTACCAGAAGTTACTTAGCCCTGACCCCCCCTCCCATCCCTGTGATAAAGCAAACATACAAAATAAAACAAAAATCCCCAAACCCCAAATCTATACTTCTGCAAAACCGCGAGCTGACTCTGCTCTGTTATGCAGTATAATGACAAAATAACTCTGTTGGATTCTCTAACAAAATGTACCATCACCAGGGTAAAATTGACAGCCTAAGATACATTTATGGCAACTAATACTATAAAATCTGGACACTTCACACACTTTATGATATCCCACAGAGGTAAAAAAGGAAGAATTATTTGACAACTGGGAGTAAGAGGCATAGAAAGGCAAAATGACTTATCTAGGATAACATAAAACACCTGTGACAGAGAAGGAAGCAAAACCCAGGTCTCCTAATTTCCAGGCTTATGTTCTAGCCACTAGATAATCCTTCCTGCTCCAAGCCTCGGTGTTCTTGTTGTTTCTGCATGTTTTTAAAGCAAGATTTTCAGAAATGCACAGCGTAGATGTTGGCTGAAGTCTCTCTCCACTGAACTGAAGAAAAAAAATGTTTTATCAAAGAAGCCACCCCTACAGGAATTAAACCAAGAAGATCTGCACTAATTCATCCTGATCTAAGAAAAAGCTCAAACTCACATTTTTTTTTGCACTCTGCACACACTCACTACACAAGAAATGCAGGACTCATAAAAGCCCCAAAAGTCAACTGAAATATTTGTTATTCCATACATTTTAATAGACACCAACATTTTCAAGCAGTACTGCTTCAGGTGCCAATCAGTATCAGACTAATTTTTATACCAGCTCCTTCTCAAAAGAAAGCACTAGGAGGCTGAGCTGCCTTTGCATAAACATATAGTATCATCTAACCGTTACCTGCCAAGCCAGCAATGAAAGAGTCTCCATCTCCCAGCCCTGTTTGGCTGTTTAGGGTACACTGGGTCATCCCAGCCTGCAGCACATTCCTATGTCTGGGCTTCTCAATGAAGATCAACATTTCTCTAGAGCCAGAGCAGCAGCAGGACTCCAAGTTGTATGTGAGTGAGAACCCCAGACTGGGATTGTTTGTACAATAAAATTTCTGATTTGAGAGAAGGCTGAGGGTTCAGCCTCTTTCTTCTTCTGCATCCAGAAATTCAGATCTTTGAAGTCTTTTTAGAAAGAGAGGGAGAGAGTAGGCTTTTAATTAAGGTTTGCAAGACCTGGGTTAAAAATATCAAAAAGTTGCTAAGTCACAGGATCTTCACAGAATCACAGCAATGCTGTGGTTGGAAAGGGCCTCTGGAGACTGCTGATTCCAACCTCCCCTGCTTGAGCATGGCCAGCTGTAGCAGGTTCCTCAGGGCCAAGTCCAGTTGAGTTTTGAATATCTCCAAGGACAGAAACTCTGCACATGTCTCTGGGCAACCTATTCCACTGTTTGATCAGTAAAAAAAAAAAGGGTTTTCTTATATTTAAGTAGAGTTTCATGTATTCCAGTTTGTGCCCATTACCTCATGGCCTGTCTTTGGGCACCACTGAGAAGATTCTGGCTCCATATTCTTTATTCCCCCCCATACACCCAACCCCCATTAGGCATTGCCACACAACAGTAAGAGCCCCCAGCATGTACTGATGCATGGGATTATTCCTCTCTGTGTGCTGGATTTTACATTTCCCTTTGATGAACTTCAAGAATTTCCTGTTGGACCATTTTTACAGCCTATCAAGGCCCCTTTAAAAGGTAATACAATAATTTGGTCTGTCAACCACTCCTCCCAGTTTTGTGTCATCTGCAAGCTGGCTGAGGATGCACTCTTCTACAACTTCATGGTCATAAATGAAGATATTAAACAGTATTGGCCCCAATATTGACCTTAGGAGTATACCACTAGTGACTCACCCCCATTTAATTTCATTTTTCACATTCTTTTTTTAAGTCTAGCTATCTAAAATGTAGCTCTTTTCTCAAGCAAGTGGTCCAAGTTTCCTCTAAAGCCATAGGAAAGGCAGTGTCAGAGAAAGATTTGTGTCATCCTAAAAGACAGGTACTTGCCCCATCCAGCTATTTCTTTCCATTAACTGTAGCTGAAGCCTTGATTACTATGGTTAGACAGCTGGTTTTTAGAAACTTATAGGTAGGTTAGATGAATCTCATACTGCTTTAAAAAATTAAATTGAGCTATCTCTAAAAGAATAGATTGAGAAAGGGTCCACACCAAAATACCTTAGAGGCATAAACACTCATCAACATTTTACTCTGATTTGAAGTGTGCTGTAATCAGAGTCCACTCTGACTGGATTTCTACATGGAGCTTGAAAAGGCTTCCTAGCAAGACTTCTTTTGAAATGATTAAATTTATCTGACAATCTGAAAAAAAAAAACCCAAAACCCCAACATTGTCAAAAAGTCATGGTCTCCTAGGAAAATGCATCACAATGTATTCTGCTAGGCAAGCCAGTATATTCTGAGAAAATATATAATAACTGCTCTGGGTAACTTGATCCTTGCTTGTGTATCATAAGTCAAGAATAAGCATTTAAAATATGACTTGATCCCCATGAACTATCACTTCATGGGTGCTAATAAGAATTGTGACCAGCAGCTCAAACAAAGAACTGTCTTTTTTTATTTAAAACATGCTGCTTGACAGATTACAACAGAAGGGAAAAGTACAGCAAAACCCATGTGTGCCTTGCACTATGCACAGTTTCATCACTAAATAAATAAGCCAAAAATAAAACAAAATTAGAAACAAAGTCCAACCCAAATGGAATTTGAGAACATCCCAAAGAAATACGTTATGGAAAGTTGGATATATTTGAGATAAACAGCAGATGGCATTCTCAGGTGGTGAGAAAGATAAAAAT
>NW_009258783.1:238577-244827 GCF_000687185.1 Egretta garzetta | reverse complement strand
GAATTCAACAACAGTCTAAAAGCCTGTTTGCAGCTTTGAGGAGCACAGCTGCTTTGCATCTCCTCATACTGTCTCAGTGGAAATCTAAAAGCATCTCTGCATCTTTAAACTAAATGCAAGCCTTTGCTGGTCAGAATAGCCACAATTATCCCCAGCCACGCACGGTTAAAGCACTGGTAAGGGCTATATTGTTTCCATGAAAAAAAGTAGAATTACATTGGGTTACCTTCATTCGGAATTATCTTACTATAAACCAAGAGAAGAGCAAAGTTAAGGTGTCCTTTAAAAGAACCTACGTTGTGCCTGTCTCTGTGAGTGCTTATTTTTTCTCAACAGGGAGGTCTTGGAGGTTTAAAGGTGTGGTATAAAGAAAACAAAGACATATGAGTTTCACAGCTGGAACTCAGTCTTGTTTCTAGCTTTAACTCTTTTGTGCTACCAAACTGCATTCAGTAAGTCTATGATAACCTTATACGGGGTTTAAGAATTTCAGTTTCATTTTTGGAACAGTATGTATCCTGATGCTTTCTGCCTATCTTCTGCTATATATTACTTCATCATTGTCAGACGGAGGAGAGAAAAGATTGAATCTGAGAGAGTTATCTATGAACAGGATTACACTGAGGATCAAAATCACCTGAATGTCTTGCTCTTGGGAAGAGCAAAAATCTGAAAATATATCTAATTTTTAACACATAAATAAATCTGTTTCCTACTGTCCCTTTGCTTTGTAAATGCTATAATAAAAGAATAAGGTAATCAATGCTTATGATTAGTCAGGAAGAGCAGAGCATGATGCTTAGAGATAAAGAAAGAAGAAAAGAACAGAATGGCAAAATAATCTTTCTTTCTACTTTCTTGACCAACTCAGGAAGAAAGAAAATGTCTAAGGAAGGTAGAATATGACTTCAGCTCATCCTCATAATTAGAAACAAAACCAGTAAGAATCTTCATGAAAGTTCAAGGAATGAAAAAAACCAAAATGATCCTGGAAGAAAAGTGTTAAGTGTTTTTTGTTATTTTTTTCCTCATCTAATTTTGTACAGGTCTATAGCTGACTAAAGCAACCAGCAGGTTTTTGGAGCCCGTTGTGAAGACTAAGGGGTTTGGTTGACATTCCCGCCTCAGCTGGTGAGCTAGAATTGCTACAGAATGAAAGGGGAGAAATGGGCATTTTAGGGCCTGATTCACCTATTCACATTGAAAGTATTTTTTATGATGAGATAAATAATGCACAAAAATATTTTTTTTCCCAATGACTGCCAAAGAAATCCAGATATTTAACTCAGATAAGGGTGCAGACTTCCATGTTTAGGCAGAAGAATCTCCAAGAAGTTTACGTGGTTGAGATGCTTAAGTAGCGGTGGCCTAAGTGAGGTCTGGGAAGTCTGTTGCTGTGAAAGATGAGTAACAGAAGGGTTGTGCCTGTGGACAAAAAGACCTAGTAATAAAAAAACCTGAGCCTGGAGCCTCCTTTGTGCAAGGAAACTGAAGATAAGCTAGATCTAATGAAGAGGGAGTTCAATTAAGGACAAGAGGGGGTATTGCCACAATGTAGAGGAGTTTACACATAGAAATAAGTTTTTTCATTATTTTTATTATCATGGTGGTCCATATTTCAAAGAACAAAAAAAAAAAAGTACCTTTTCTCAGGGTTCCAGCATCAAGTAAGGCAAAAATCTGGACAGAAGCTTTAGTGTCCAAGTGTTAAAGCAGCTTGATAACTCTCAAGCGTCTTTGAGGAAAAACAAATATGCAAAAGACATTCACAAAGGATCCATCTATGTGTGCTAATGTTTAACAGATGCTAATACTTACAGGAGTGTTAGGAGAATTAATTACTGAGTGCTGGTAATCCAAGGAAGGAGTTCTTACATACAATGAACATATTAGGAAAGCTGCACTTTTGTCTTTTTTAACTTAATAGTAGGTAAGTGAAACAGTTTCTTGGGCATGTAGGCAAGCAAAAGTCTTTTAAATACAATTACAGTAAAACTTGAATATAATTTAGTCATGATTGTGAATTTCAATGTGTACGTGATACATAAAAGATAAAATAGCTGCTGTTTTTTTTATTTTTTTCTGATTTCTAGATGTATATGACAAAATAAAGTGATTATCTGCCACTTATTGCAAATAGTGAAATAAAATTATCCCACATATTTATAAAGCATCTACTGTATAATACCAGCATTGCTTCATGTTTGAGGGCAGTAAGAAACTTCTGTACTTGAAGAATTCCCATCTCATAGTAGTCTCCTGCTTGATGGGGGTCACTTTCTTCTACTATAATATGAATAGTAACTGGCAATTAATCTAACTTCACTGCTTCAATTCTACCTAGAAAATTTTGAAAGATAAGACTCACCTGAAAAAAAAATCAATTAGAAGTATACAGTGATAGTTTAAGGTCTATGCGCACATCCTAATTTATGTTGTCTTTGCACATGAGCCTCCCTGTTTTGACCATCCTTGAGCTCAAACCCTACTGTTGGTAATAGGAGTAATATTGCCATTTTTACAACTCTCCTTGTCACTTTCTGTCTATTCTAAAGACAGCATGACATAATATTAAGATATACCACTAATATTCATTATCTGTTTGTTCAGCACGTAATACCTGTTACCTGACCTTCTTCTGAAGAACCAGGCCATAGTGGAAATGAAGTGATCAAGAGGAAGATGAAACATCAACATCGACTTGTGATGTTGTATCTAGGCAGATGACTGGACCAGTTTGCAGCACAGCAAACTGAGGCAGACACCCATGTTTTGGATACAATCCAAATCCGGAACGTCTGTTTCATGGAGCAATTAGCGCTAACGTTATTTGTTGCATAAAAGAATGTTTGGGCTCTGGAGAACAATTGATATAATTGCTTCTGAACATTCTCCCCTTCCCTTTTTTATTCCCTTGGTAATTCCTTGTGAAGTCACAGGGATGATATACTGATAAGGGAAGTAATAAATTTTGGAATTCAGTCAAAGGATTTGATAATTGTTACCATTACAGAGAGATTTCTTTTGAGATGGAATGTGATATATTTATAAATACATAAAATTATTTTTCCCAGTAGTGTTATTGCATGACCTTTTAACCGTCTTTGCACGGGATAAATATTCTCTTTATTATTAATGAATAATAAGAGTTGCTAAAGCCTTCCATGCAGTGACTTTTAATTCTCTTGCTGGCCAGAAAGCCTCCTTGGGAAACCCTCATTTATTTAGCTGCATATAACCCTTTGACCCTTTTTTCTGTCTTTAGATCCTTAACAGTACCATTAGAAGTGGTTCAAAATTGAACCTTCCCTTACAGAAGAAATTCTGATCTTTTAAATGGAATCAAAAGGACTGCAACAGCTTGTGATAAATGGTCACTGCTATGCATGCATTGTAATAAGAAGCAAACATTACAAATCATAGAAAACTGATCAAAAAAAGGTCTAAGACAAGTCTTATTAATTCCTTAGTTCTAATGCAAGGTTAATATAATCTGTTATTTCACACATTCTGTTTTTCTGATCAAATTTTTAAAGCCACCTGCAACTGAGGTTCCACACCTTTCCAAATAATCTATTTCAATGCTTCATTAAACTTTCTAATGTTAAGGTGTTTTCTTCACATTTAACCTAAATCCCTCTTCCTTTCCTGTAAACTTTGTGCTTTTTGTGGTGTCTATAACAGACTACCCCTTAAAATTCAAACCAGAAAATACTGTAGTCTTTTTCCCTTTTTCAGTAATCTTTTTACATATCTGAAGACTCCAAGCTAAAGGTATTCAGATTCTTCAGTGTTTCTTCATGTATTCTGGTTTCTAGATAATTAATTTTGCTCTTTGTCACCTGGATAGCTCCAGGATATTTTTTGTATTGAAATCTAGTGTTCTAGAGTGTACATAATATTCCAGCTGAAAACCCATGGGAACATTATTTCCCCTTTATATTACATGTAATTAAAAAAATGATATCGTAATTGGTGATTTAGGTAAGCAAAAATCCAAATGTTAAGGAAAAAGTAGAATGTTCCATTTTGATGAGATTGAAAAACTGTTTCAGCTTTTTGCCGAAGTACCTTTCTTTTTTCTTTTTTTGAAGGAGGATTTTTTGTAAGATTGTGGTGATTTTGACAACTCTCATCATTTTTCAGGCAACAAAAAAATAAGTCATAAAATTTTGACTGGCTCTGAGCAATTTTGGGAACTCAGTGAAATAAATTGATTAAATATATTAAAAAAAAAAAAAAAAAAAAAAAGGTGGGAAAACATGTAAAAAAGTCTCCTGAGAGTTACCACAAAGGAATTTTGACCCTAAATGGATTCCATGGTGTCTGTTATGATTTTACTGTTGGTTTTGAATTTACAAGAACAGGGTTCAGAAGCTGAGTTGCTGGACAAGCAATATAAAACACTGAGAGAAAACAAAAGTTTCTTATTGCAGTTCTCCCATACCTCTGCAGAGCTTATTCTCATTTTGCATCCCCACTTTCATATGAAAACATTACAAGTTACAGTGATTTACCATTATTTCCTGCTCTACTCAGAACTTATTGTTCAAATTCCCTCCTGTCTTACTATGGTGCACTTTTATTTATCTAAAAGCACTATCCAGGGGCCCTAATAACAATTAAGTTGCTTGAACATGAAGAGAAATGTGGTGCTAGCCCAGAAGAGTTTACAATATGCTAGTCAATACTATTTTCAGTTGAGCTGAGGTACTTTAATAGCAATGTTACATCAGATAAAACATCCCCAAGGACAAAAAAAAAAAGCATAAAGGGCTTTGGATTTTGAAGAGATGTCCATATAATTGATTTTTCCTTCCATTAGTCAGTCAGCTGAATATTTCCTTTAACCTCTGCTAATGTTGTGTCTTGCATTATTTGTTCTTTAAGGAGAATATTTCTGCAGAGTGTTTTCAGGCAATAAATACAGGAAAGTTAAAGAATATTTGTAAGCCTGCAGACCCCAATAAAATGCTAAGAAACGGTGAAGAACAGTGTTAACAGCAGTGACAATGCTGAGTTCCTGCTCCTGTAAAAGGACTATTCCTGAGTTTGCAATGGTCAATGAAGCAATTAGTAATATTAGCTGTTCTGGTAAAGTACTTCTAATAGGTGAAATCTTGTGCCCAGCATAGAAAAGAAAAAAAAAAAAAAAAAAAAAGAAAAAGAACCAAGTAATCAGGGACATGGAGAAAGTACAAAGATGCAGAACATCACATTTATATAGGATGCTGCTTGTTTATTATATCCTTTCTCCCAACATTATTCCAACTAAGCTCTTCAGTGGATGTGTACTGTGTTTAAATAGCACCTACAGAGGCTTTATATTTCAGTTAATAGTTGTCACTATAATAAGATGTTTCAAAATAGAACAGGGCACTTGGGTTAGTGGTTGGATGAAGCAAACATAAAAGTAAAAAGAAATGAAGAAAAAAGATTTTTTTTTTTTCAGAAAAAGAAAAAATGTATTTTGGATCAATGCACAGCATCATATGTGACGCAAAATGACTTGTGTAGGTATGTTCAAGTTCTTAGCCCCCTTTCTGCATAACTTTTATTTGATAAAAAAGTATTTTCATCCCATACTCATACATCCTTTCCTTTTTCCAGCTGCAACTGTACCCTGATTCTAACTGCACAAGCAAATGTTTTCAGTCCTCTTAAAATTTCATTTTCCACTGAATTTCCTACCAGTTGAAAAATGTTGTTTAATCATAGAATTGTTTAGGTTGGAAAAGACCTTTAAGATCATCAAGGCCAATCATTAACCTAACACTGCCATCCCACCACTAAACCATGTCCTCAAGAACCACGTCTATCCATCTTTTAAATACCTCCAGGGATGGGACTCGACCACTTCCCTGGGCAGCCCATTCTAGTGCTTGATAACCCTTTAACTGAAAAAATTTTTTCCTAATTTCCAACCTAAACCTGCCCTGGTGCAACTTGAGGCCATTTCCTCTTGTCCTAATGCTTGTTACTTGGCAGAAGAGACCGACCCCCACCTTACTACAGCCTCCTGTCAGGCAGTTGTAGAGGGCGATAAGGTCTCCCCTCAGCCTCCTCTTCTTCAGATTAAACAACCCCAGTTCCCTCAGATGCTCCTCATAAGACTTGTGCTCCAGACCCCTCACCAGCTTCATTGCCTTTCCCTGGATACTCTCCAGCACTTTCTTGTCTTTCAGGTAGTGAGGGGTCCAAAACTGAGCACAGCATTCGAGGTGCCCAGTAAAGGGGCACAATCACTTCC
>NW_009258783.1:207600-238471 GCF_000687185.1 Egretta garzetta | reverse complement strand
CTGTCAACCAGTACCCCCAGGTCCTTTTCCACCGGGCAGCTTTCCAGCCACTCTCCCCCAAGCCTGTAGCGTTGCATGGGGTTGTTGTGATCAAAGTGCAGGACTAATCTAAATAATGATTAAGAATAATTATCTCTATTAACTGCCATCCCCATGGTCTTGATGGGCTTGAAAAGAGATATATAAGTGGTCAATGGGAATGCCCCCTATACCTTCTGCATATGAAATGTGCTTGTGTGTTTGCTGCCTTGTGCCAGTGGAAGTCACTTGCCTAATGACTTCTTCAGTGTACAAAATGATGCAAAATTTGAACCGTCACTTAACCATTTTCTGCCACCCCTAAGTTCCAAGGACTACTCCTCTGAATAACACAGCTGTGTCCAAAGCTTGCACTAAACCGTTGTATCAGTCTGAAGCCAATCCCTGCCTGCAGTGACACAAGAATGTAATTCCAGTTCAGTAAAATTCATGAAGTTTACTCTTCCTATTGATCTTTTTTTATAATTTTTTCTTTTAACTAAAAGAAAAGGGCTTGTCAAACTGCCAGCAAATGCAGAAGGGCTCTCTAGAATATAGGCCAGACTGACAGTTACTGTTTCCTTTCCCTGCAGACAGAACTGATATTTCCCAACATTTCTTGGTGCTAGAGTACTAAGAAAAACATCACAGCAGACTACTGATAGCGACAAAAAGGTGTAAGATTTGAGGAAGCCCTTACGAGATATGATAATTTAAGCAGAGAACACAGCAAAGTGACAGATTGCTTTAGGAGAGCCAGAAACGTGAACAGATATGATGGAATCTGAATTGCTTGAAAGGGTGAACATGCTATGATCGGCAAACGAAGGCAATGAGATCTAGAATTCATTGTAAGCTGCCTTATCTAGATGCCACAGTGGAAAATAGCAATATTCTTGTTGCTTGGTACTGACTGATCACTAACAGCTGTTAAGGACCACTGCTAGACTTATTTCTGGCCTTATCCTCTTTTCCATAGATCAAGTGAGATCTTTCCAGCACGTCACCTTTAATTTCAGTTCTGTTGTGAAATGTACGGTATCGCCTACCTTTGGAGATTAGTTCTACTAAACGGGAATGTATTAGTCCATTAGCACTATCAGCAGTAACTTTGGGCACCAGGGCACATGAAAACATAAGTCAGATTTCCTGTCTCCAGTTTTAGATATATATTCATATTTAAACCAACTTTTACCATTCTGGCATAATAAAACAAGCTGGAAGTACCTGTGGTTATTAGTTTTCTCTGTGATCCTCTTAAAATTAACTTCAGAGCCACTTCTGTATTATCCCATGTTTGTTGTGGAGAATGGGGAGTGTTGCAGAACAGCTACTTTCTCTCCCCATCTGGTAACTAATGTATATCTGTATTTTGACAGCTGAGTCCCTGAGGGCCATTTCAGGGCAGAAGTGAACATACGTTGCAAATGACTCCTGTTCATGGTCCAGGTTTTACACACAAGTCATGGGGTTGTACTTTCTCCCTGCTGTTACTCTTGATTTCATCCAGATGTGAGACTCCGAGGTTTAACCTATAAGGCTGAGACACTTAAATTCACATATCCCATCTTTCAGGGAGTTTCCTAACCAGAAGGCCCTAGGTGCATTGTTTGACTTCTGGCTCACAGGTGCAATCAGTGCAGTTCCCACATCACATTTTATCTCCAGACCGACAGAGTTTTGGGCTGAAGAGTTGTCTGACCCCACGGGAGGAACTATCAGCCTGTGCTGCTCAGGCTAATGAGTTTCCCGCAACTCCTCTGCAAACCCAGAAGTTGCACTGTTACTTTTCCAAAGCTCTAGACTGACTGCGTAAGTGTGAGATATTCATCCTGACAGGAACATAAATTCAGGAGAAAGTCAGTTTGCACGTGGGTGGTAAATCTGGCCATGCAGAGGACTACTAGGCATGCAGAATGTGTGCTGCAGAGGACTACTAGGCATGCAGAATGTGTGCTGCAGGGCTATACTCTGCATGCCCAGTACCATCACATTTGATGTATGTAGTAAGACATAGGCAAGAGTCTAATAAAACGGACCCTCAAAAAAATTCAGTGCCTAGAAGTAGGTTGCTTATGCAGCCTGTTCATGATTTATCCCAGGAAAGGGTGATAGGAGGAGATGGCTGTGATCTGGGTCCATTTTCCTGCTGGGCTGCCTGCAGATTGTGTGACAGAGGTTAAACACCTATAGCCCATGATAAAACTGTTTCAGGAGACAATAGAGCAGGACTTTGATAGGGTAAAGCAAACCCTAACACATGTAGATATCAGCAAGGGGCAGTGTTTGCTGCAATCAATAGGTAGCCTTCATTTAATATAAGACATATCCCTCTTGGGACACTATATCTTTTCCATGGAGGGAAAATGGATTTGCTGATCTAATAGATCTTCTCAATTTCAAAATATTACGATTCTGTAATAACACTGGCAGCACTTACTGGCAACAAAATAATGCATCTCAGAACAGCATTTATGGTTCAGTCCAGAATAGAAGGGAGGGAAAATACACTGGAAAAGAGAAGCCCGCTGTATTTGGGTTGTTGTGTTTGTTACGCTTTGTAATCATAAACCATGATGGATTCAAATTTATCTTTGTATGGATACAAGTTATCTTTGCTTAATATTTATTATTATTTTTTCTGCCTGTGCTTGGAAGAAGCAAGCGGTTGAATAGATTTTGCTTGAAAGGATGCCCAGTTGTTCTGGAGCTTCCTTTAAGTAGTGCTTTATTCTTTGCAAAAATCCTGTTTCGGGCTATTTCCTCACAGCAACAGCACAGCAGTGAATCATAAAAGAGTGAAGCAGTGACAGCTGATGCAGTGTTAAGGTTTGAACCTTGATTTCCAGCTTAAGTTTTATTTTAGATACTTTTCCCCATCAAGAGGCTCTGTTGTTTGCTTTTAGGCAATTTGTTTCATGTCTCTCTGCTCCTTTTCCTCTACGTTGGCCAGGCTTGAATTTTCAGCAGTTGATCAACTTGTCTCAATGGGCTATAGTGAGAGATTCTCTGCCATACTGGGAGGACACTGTCAAATAGGTCTGTGCTAAGCCTGAGCCTAGTTATCCTTTTCAGTGCTGATTTGAATGATGGAACTTTAAATTCTGGTTTAATGGATGAGAAGGGATTATGAGCCCTGGGGAGACCAGAGTGGAAAATTGCAGAAGAAATTTGAAGAAATGGTTTGAAGCCCAATAAATGGAGTGTTTCAATACTAATAAAAACAGGTATAAGGTGCTACACTTCTGAGAAGGAAATCAGATTAATGAGTATAACAGAGAAATAACTTGCTAGATATTAGTGTGAGAATAAAAAGATTGAAGTTGAAACTTTACCGGGATTAGGGTGAGTAGTGTAATCCTGGAACAAAATAGGTCACATTCCCTTCTGGGCTGTATTGATGGGATTGCTCTATGTAAACCCCAGGTGACAAGCTAAACTGCTCAGTGTGGGCAAAGCCTCAGCTGGAGCCTCGCTTACAGGGCATTGCAGATAAAAGAAGATGAAGATCAAGAGAAGGACAACGAAAGATCTAGAAACAACAGAACCGTGGAAGTTGTGAAGGAGCTAGATTTGCTTCATCTAGAAAGGGGAATCTTGATTCAGTTGCCAAAGAGTGGGCTGCCCAGGAAAACTGGAAATGCCTTCTGCTACTCCTGGCATTTGCAAAGGACGGGCTGATATGACACAGCACCTATGGAAGAACTGAGACCTTCAGGGCTGGGGGCGGAGGCCAGGCAGGGTTGCTAAGGCATTTAAAATGGTGCCAGGTGTCTGTGTTTGGGCAATTGAATCACTGGCCAGAGGATAGAAAGGAAATATCATAAGCTTTTAATAGCTAGAAGATAGCTATTACTCTTATTACAAAGATAGCAAGCATATGTTTTCCCTGTTGAGTACAAGGAAAAAAAGAAGAAAGCAACTAAAGTTGCAAGAAGATATTGGGGAAAACTCTTTAAATTCATGGTGAAATTTGGGATTGGACTGCATACTGCTTCTGTACAATCTGACATTATCTATAAGAAAAACTTAGGTGAAGGGTGCTCTGATCGCCATTTTACACGTGGAGAACAGAGTTGCAGAAGGGATTAAGGTATAATGAAAGGTTTTCTGGAGACTAAGCTGCACATGGTACATCACACCTATATTGTAGTGCATCCCAAAGAGCCTGGGAGCTCATCAGCTGCTGTTGCTGGTGTGTAAAATGCTCTGTTTACTTCTCAGGAATGACCTCAGATTGCTGAACAATACACTTCAGATTAGGTCCAAAAAAAATCACCAGGATTTAGGCTTTCATCACACAAGCCCCCATACCTAGGAATTCTGGCTCTAGGCCTCTGAAGGAAACATGTGAATGTGGACCCATGTTGTTGCTAAGAACAAGGAGTAGTCTTAGCATTACACTGCTTTTCAGAAATGTTATTGAAAATGGTATTCTCAAGCTTTTGCTAATCTTCATCATAAGATAAGAGATCTAAATTTCATCATGCTAAGGCCACTGATCTATGCTTCTTTTACAGAGCACAACACCCAGGATCAAATTTGGTGTGTTGTATAGCCATGTTGAAAGAACCTATTTTCAGGAGCTTTCCCTGAAAGTGTACTCTTTTCTTACACACCTTTTAAACTGTGGATAGAGTATTAAATTGTGGCAACAGAAGATTATAGCATCCATCTTGTCTCAGTTGCATACTACCATCCTTCTGCTACAATTTGTTTGCCCCATCACCTCGGAAATACTGTCTGAACTACTCATGTATGCATCTTCAAAGCCCTTTAGCCAAAATGACCGAAATTTGGAAACTGATGTAAGCCTAACACATCTGCAGCTTTAAAAACCTAGACCAGCAGCAGGTAAAGAGGTGCCTGAACAGGGCAGTGTTAACAACACTGCCAGTTTAAGGTGAGAAAGGGGATATGATGACTGTCTATAAAAATGAGAAATAGCTTATGAAACGGGGACATACCCTACAACTGGTTTCTGAAGCCACTATTTTCACACCCACAGGCTTTAAGACATCCCTATAAACCTCTAATAAAAAAAAAATTTAAAAAATATATAAAAAATCATAAAGTAAAAGAGAGGGCATAAAAGAATAACAACAACAGTGACAACAATAGAAATCACCCCAGAGAGACATTACTGTTATGATTCTGTTGGCAGGGCTGGGAGCTGTATGGCCAAGGTGCTCCTGGAGCATCTTAGTCTTGTCTACACTTTTTCCATACATCTTCTGGAAATGTTGTTTCTTGATAGATGCGTAAAAGGGGAACATATCAGTATTAATTAGAGTAGCCTTTTCATTGGTGAAGCTTCTTCTCTGTCTTTTCTTTTTTTTTTTAAGAAATTGTTAGAGGATTACAGAAGCTGGAAAAAATAGCTGTAAATCGTTTACCTTCCTATAAGCTGTTAAAAGGGCAAATCTAGTACTACACAAAGCAAAAGAGGAATGCAAGAGAAGAGAAGCTTCTGAGGCATTTCTTCTGTCTGGACATCAACATGTGGCCAGTTCTTCCTCTTGGGCTTAAGATTAAGGTTATCACTCTATAACTGCAGTGATTGTGAAGGACAAGAAGGGACTTAAGGGCACAGTATGTGGGGGCGAGCTTCCTGGGACTACAAAAATCAGATATTTTTGAAACTTATTCTTCTTATGTTTTTCAATCAGAGAACTTGAAAAGCTGTGCTTTTATCAATTTCAGGAGGAGTTCAAAAAAGAGGCAAGAGATAAAGGATTCCTCAAATTCCTTATGTACCACCTAAAATCAATCTTCCTTAAAACTAGACCTTAGCCATGGCTTGTTTCCAGCTTGCATACTTAAAAAAAAAAAAAAAAAGAAAGAAAGAAAAAGAAAAGGAAAGAAAAAAAAAGAAAAAAAAAAAGAAAACCAAAAAAGAATGATCGTGACATTGAAAATGTGTGAGAGCTAGCCGCATCTGGGGGACCGATCACAAAAAAGGGCCTGGAGCCATTGTGGTGTTGGAGTTGGACTTGGCTTATGATGTTCAGGTGCTGGTGCCATCAAGGGCATGGACTGAGGACTGCTGTAAGTTGCTTATGTGGATAAGGTTGTATATAGGATATTGTGGGTAAGAAAGGTGTTATGTCAAGTTTGGAAAGATGAGAGAGAAGTCTGGGAAGATAGCGGGGTCAAAGTAATGAGCATGGTGTTGAGATCATAGATTCAGGAAACAGAAAGTGAGGAAGGCACTAAATTCTGATTTGAAGAGGTGGGAAGGTACCATGAAAGCAGAAAAGATTATTAAAGGTTACTTGTTTGGTCATTTGATTCAAACAGAAAAAACTGTGAGGAGATAGACACAAAAATGAATGAAATTACACTGCAACCTCTCCCAGGGTATTGTTTTTTGCAGCACATACCTATAAACAAAATCTGAAATTATTTGCTATTCCCATGTTTTTTCATCATTGACTGAAGCTCACTTTCCTTTTCCAATATTTATGACTCTGTAAGGTGTCTCACAGTGCAAATTAAGACCTGTATGTTTAGTTCAGAATGAGAACTTTTTTCACTGTGACCCAGTATGGATGGGATTCTTCTTCAGGCCCTTACATTTAATTACCCTCCCTCCATTACCCTTCCTCTCAATTTCCAGCTACTGTTCCAGGAAGAGACGGTCCTATATAACAGCTTCAATCCTATGTTGTCTTGGACACTGTAAAGTGTCTCAAATGGCACTAGAAGTCAAGTGAACCCAGCCCTAGGTGTCCATCTTCAAGTGAACTGAATTGTTCACTAGGATTTGTTCACTACCTTGACTAGATCTCTTCTGACTAAAAGGAAACCTCTAGATATCTGCACACAGACACCAAAAGATGGGTGCCTTGATCTCAAGCTGATCTCCATGCCAAGGTCTCACTTCAGTTGCCTGCACATTAGATATTCAGCAACCACTTGCTGTTCTGGTAGGGCATGGGTCTCCCAGAGGTCCTGTGTTATTTCTGCCAGCCTTGTGAAGTGGTTTTGGCAACCTCAAAGCATTTACATAGAGAAACAAATGGCTGGAGACTGGTCTGTGTGCTTCTGTTCCTGCTAGGAGTACAAATGCTGAGGGTTTTGTATTTCAAAAGGAGCATGACAATTTTGGAAGCACAGAGCCCCTAACAGCTTGCCGAAATAGCTCTTTAGGTAAGCAGATCTTCATCAGATATATACAAGTGTCATGAATGTGTTGATTTATTGTTTTAAGATAAAAGGGGATTCCTTCGGAGGGTACCTGAAGATGGATGTATGGCTATCAGCTGTTGTGGATTTCTTTGCAACGTAAAGGAATATTTCTTTTAAGAACACTTTTCCCAGGAAGAGTGTTTTTCCAAAGTCATGATAAAAGTTGAAAATGAATTCTTTACCCAAAGTGAAAAAGGGAGCCAATCTGTCACGTTAGACATTCACCTGTCTTCAGAGTATGAGCTTTTTGAATGACTAATAATGAATCAAATCCACTTGATAATGAACAGCTCATTTACCCTTCACTAAGTCTGTTTCTCCACCCCGGTATCACTGGACAGGTTTTCACAGTAACAACTCACCCAGAGAATGGCTTTCAATCACAACTGGAGACTAGCACAGATTTTTATTGATCCAGGAGTTGCATGTGAGACTATATGTCATGTAAGAGTTTTGATGAAAATATCAGAACTGCTGTCACTCGGAATAGCACCAAAGGTTGGTTTGCTGATCTCTAATCAAAGTTTTTGGGTATGCTTCAATGACAAGGCCAGTAATTCAGAGTGAAAGTTCTCCACAGGGGCCAATGTCATATCAATCTTATTTAACATCTACTTAAATGTTATTCCTGCTATCTACAATCAGTACACAAGTTCAGCTACGCAGACAGACTACATCTTGCACCTCTTAACTCCTTGATCATGTCTGGGAATTATTACTGTCATTTTCATCCACCTTTTTTCTTTGCCCTTACTCTTGTCTGTCTTTAGACATTTACTGTGTCATATTGAATTTAGTTTGAATTCCAGCTAAAGACAAAAATGCCAGTTTGTTTTGTGAAATGCCTTGTGCAATTTCAGGCCGTCAGAAGAGAAGATCAGCATTTGCTTGCTGAGAATGATATGTCTGTATAAAGACAACCCATCACTTTTGCGTTCTCTCCCCATCCTTCCCCGTATGCTTCTCAAGAAAAGTGAGACTTCATGATAAATTTTGTCACTGGGGAGTTGACTTGATGAATTTATTTTTGGAGGATCTTTTTCCAAGTAAAAAGATTAATATGGAAAGGAGTGTGGAGTTGTTTGCTAGAGGAGATCTGTTTGTTGGCAGTGCAAAGTGAAATGGAAAAAAGTAGGGGACTTGGGTTTTTCTTGCACAAGTAAAAGCAAGAAAGTTATGTTAGATCTGTGGCACAAGAGAAACTTCAAAGTGTCCCAAATGGTGATTTAAAAATTACTTGATAACCCACACCTGTGGCTTTAATGTAGGAGGAGGGTTTATAAAGCTGATTTTAAAATTTGAGCTATCATCTACATTAGGATGGCTAAAAAGAGCCAATTTATTACCTTAAACATTCTCTTAAATGTCACAATTGCACTGGTGTCTTATTCAGAATATACCAGACTAATATAAGGAAAGAATTTCAAGTAAATATTGAAAGCTAAATCTTGACCCCAAAGCTAATACAGACTAATCCACCACTTCAGGGCAAATATAATTCCTCCTTCTTCTTCTCTAAGAAGAATGTTTCTCTTAAGAAGCATATCTAATATTTGTTTTAACCTCCATGTTTTCACTGCTTGTAAAGCAATTGTATAGCCTGCCAAAAAATGAATCAAACATGATAAAAAAAATCAGCAAAATAACAACTTATATTTTACTAATGACTGTTTATGTGCAATAACTGATCAGCACTATAAATTCTCTCAACTCTGCTGTTCTAGGGCACTGCCAGGTTTTGCACAGGATGTACTGATCCTTATCAAGAGTGTGAATTCAAGTGAATAATTTTATTATTATCAGAAGTGTTGATTTTATTCAGACTTTACAGTAACAAGTTTGCAGCAAATTTGTTAAAGCTGCATTTATATTCAAACCTCTTATTTTTAGAATTCTGTCAATCTAAAAAAATTCTGTTCCATGTTAGTCATGTAATGTGCGGTTCATCTCACCTAATTTTGGAAATCTAAAAGTTAAATAGCTACATCTGAGCTGGTCACTGTGGGCTCTCCTGATAGTCAGTAGTGAAAAATAGGCATTTTCAGAGGGTGATTCACAAAATCTGTCTCATTGCCAGTTTTAGAATACAGGAATACCCTTTATTATTCCCTTTTTCTCTCTATTACATCCTTTCCATTTAGGGACAAACTCAGGTATAGAACATATTCTTAAGATGTCTCAGTTGTGGCACATGGATCCTAATTCTTAATGATTTATGAATGTTGGGAAGTTTTACACATAGAAGACCTAAACTTTCAGCAACAAGAACTTTAAACAAAAGCAAAAAGATGTGTTCAAGAAATAATGCTACTTCCTTCAGACATAGACTTCTGATGGATTAATAAAACCAAGTGGAAGGATTTTGGTTTTCTTGGTTGTAGGAGCTCTCTGGCATAGAAAATAAGGATGATTGCATAGACTGAATCTGTGGGTTTTGCAGTATGTCTGTGTTTGAATTGTGATGTAGTTTGCATGCTGAGGTTATTAACAAGACTCAGAATTTACCTTATATTATTCAAGTTACATATCTCAAGAGCAAACATTTCATAGAAAATTTAGAAAATAAAAAAAGGAAAAAGGGGAAAAAGAAAAAAAATAACCTCACTGTGTATTATATGAAATGCCAAGAAGATTAGGAAACTGGTTTAAGAACCAAGTCATAATCATCTAGTTTAGCAGCTTAAGACAAATTTAATGAAGACTTATTTAAATTAGGCCAGTCAAAACTAAAGGTATGGTTTATTTTTAAACACTGATGTTTTCCTTAAAAACAGCTCAATTTCAAGTGCCCAATTAATTTCAACT
Source organism: Egretta garzetta (assembly GCF_000687185.1). NCBI lineage: Eukaryota > Metazoa > Chordata > Aves > Pelecaniformes > Ardeidae > Egretta > Egretta garzetta. Next base: position 228,457 of record NW_009258783.1, on the reverse strand, counting down.
GTTCACAGATATGAAGCTTCAGACTAAGCTTTAAAAATATAGTAGTAGTCATTAAAAATTCCCCCAGGAGTGCTATCAACCAACAGTAGAGGACAGTTCTGTTTGGCAGTGAAAACAGTACCTGTCACAGTTTTAAAAAGATGTTCTTGCCCCAATGAGCTAAAAATCTCAATCTAAAAGGTGAGGCAGAGGTAAAAGAGATATGGGAAAAAATCAACCAGTGATAACAGGACTGGTAACAGAATTCCCCACCGCAGCACAACTGTCGTTAAGCATTTTTAGGCACCGGGATATTTTTAGTCACTGGAAGTGGAGTGAGGCAACTTTGTGGATTGTATTGGTAGTCTCTGTCAAATATGAGGGGTGACATGGAAGAGGGGACAAAGAAATCAAGGATGTAACAGAGGAACAAAAGAGTCAACAGCTCTGACAGTAAAGTCTTGAAACATTTTGGTAGCACGGGAAAGGTGACATATAGGTGGCATATAGGTGTAGAAATTAGTAGCAAGAATATTAAGACTGATCTGGATGCTGTATGAGTAGAAATGCGCACATGTGTGAAAGCACCAGCAGTAATGGGGAGGTGTGTCGAAATTAAAGAAATAGTATCCCTTAACTGATATAGAGCACTCTGTTGTGGTGGTAAGAAGAGGTTTGGAACCATAAACTGCTCCAAAAGGAAAAGAAAAGAGCAGTAAAATTTGGGAATTTTGCTTAAGACTTATGAGAAGTCAAATGAAATATTAATGCCTAAGGTCACAAATAAAAAGCACATCTAAAAATCAGTTTGTCGTTGCCAGTCAAGGACAACCCAAGAGATAAGATGGGGACCTGATAGCCAGTGTCACACAAGTGATCATGGCCAGACCCACATGGACACACATGCCTTGGTCCTTCTGTGTAAACGGGTCTGAGGGCATGAGTGAACAAAATATGTGTAAGAATGAGTATATTTAAACCAAATCAGACAGGTAAATTTATGAGTATAGTTGAAGAATTAATTCTTCTGATAACATAGAGGAAGCAAGCGTTATGCAAACTGGGAGGGCCGGAGATACAGCTTGTCTTTCTGGCAAACAGTCATATAAGGTTCTGGGTTTGTTTTGTCATACGCGTTAACCTTCTATGCCCACTCTTTTGTCCATAGTCACAAAGTTGTGGTTTTGCTAGAATGAAGGTTTGAAAAATGTTACCTGAATATTCCTACAAAAACAAGTCACTCACTTGTGCCAGAAGACCAGTGGTGGGTTCATTGTTTGGTTTTAGTATTAAAGAAGCACTCATTCCCCAAGCATCAGAAGTTACAGTTAAGCAATCACAGCTCTGCCTTCAGATTGGGGATTCTTGTTTTTTGAATATCAGAGGTGACATTCACACTTTGTATCTTTGGGAATTTTACTGTAGAGTAGCCCTAGCCTGGTCCAATGGACTGAATGTGTTTTAGCAGCTGGAGTAAATCATCTGGCTTAATTTCATCAAAGAAATTAAGAAATCTGGTTTGTGTGCCTTGAGACCTGCCTGCATTGCAGACCAAAGCGTTGGTTAAGATCTTTATTTGTGAATAGAAATCCACTTTAAAGACACACTCATCATCTGAAATGAAATGCTAATGTAGATCCACCTGGTATGATCTTATACTGTCCAAAAGGTCTTGCTCTTTTCTATAGCTTTTACTCTGGTTCATTTTAACAGTACTTTAACAGACTATACAGCATAAATAATACAGAACTCTGACAATGTCGGCTCCTCTTTTTTATTTGAACATTTATTTAACAGGACTTGGTGACCTCTTGGACTGTGAATTTGGAGGGCCACTTAACAAGAATCCTGAAAGCATTGACCCCTCCCTGCATGAAGAAATGAAAACAAAGTAACAAAACTATTTCCAAAAGCCACCTTATAATAATTATGCCGTGGTTAGCCCTTGTAACCTAATTAGAGAAACATAACACATATTCACACACTTTTGCTCGATTATTCTAATCACATTTAAGTTTTGCAGGCAGTGTCACATAATAGTTTTCAGTGATCTACTGCAGCAGCTCCAAATAATTTAGCAATCAGTACTTTAAATTTATTGAGAAGTTAACCTAGGATATTCCAGCATTTTAAATAAAAATAAAACTTTTAATACTTTAAAAGTGAATTGTAATATCCTACAGATTTTTTTAAGATAAGAATCTTTATTTCATAAAATGTTCCTGCAAGATGGTCGATTCAGCTGACTGAGAAAAGTACACACAATTCATTTTTCCCTTCATCTTTTTTGGGTGGGCCACTGTAATTGAACATAAAGATATGAAATCTTTTGACATTCTGCAATAGTATTAGAGGACTATTAATATGGAGTAATGCATTTTTTAAGAACTATTTTAAGAATATAAAAAGTCTATGTATATGTATTTCTATATGTATACATATTTATTTATGTGTTCCTAATTTCTACCATTTCCTGCTTAATTTGATAGTGACAGCTCTTGATTTTGTCTCTCATGGAGATACCAGAACATGGCTTTATGATTTAATTCTATTCTGTCCTAGAAAATTCTGGCTTTATATGACGGGATGTAATTGGTAAGAAATCGTTTAAATGTTAGAAATTTCTTTCTGTATTTACCTGCAGATTATAGTTTCTGGTGTTTTAAAATTGTACAAAGAATTTTATTTGTCTTTTTTTTTTTTTTTTTTTTTTTTTTTTTCTTTTGAGCCTCTTCCTTATCTTCAGTTATCATTTCAGCCAAATATATCCTTCAATTAGCTGGGTTCTACTGAGAGGTAGTCATCTGAGTATCAGCATCTGCCTGAATACACTGCTCCATGCAGTATATTCAAGGTCTAATTAAAGACAGACCTGAGCCAATGCTTGCTGAAGTTAATGAAAAGGCAGGCTAGAAGAAGAGTTAAAATAATACTTCAAAGTATGAGGTGAAACCTAGACAGCATTCAGTTACTGAAGTTCAAAGGGAAAAAACAACTGCAGAAACTTTATTTAAGTTGCAGAAAAACAGACAGACATCTAAAATTCTTCCACTATCTACCCTCACGGGAACTAGTCTCATATGGTAATATATTTATAGACATATTTGTCACTTAAAATAATTGGGGATTCTTTGGGTGGGGTTCAGCTTCCCTGACGTGGGCACCTAAAGCCAACTGAGGTGCCATAAAGTATCTGAAACACTTGCATAGTGCAGCAGATATGACACATGACTTAGGAGAGACCCACACCTACCACTTGTGCATGTATCCTGGGCAAGATTCAACCCATTACACATACCACTTTGAAGCCTAAACTCTGGCATTAAGTCCAGCTTACAGCACTGGTTGAGGGGATACATCTACCTACTTCTTGGGCAATAGGAGTGTCAGGAACACATTGACCCAGGAAAAGGGAGACCCTTTAATCCCAGGATCTCCTCAAGGTCCCCCTTGAGAGGGATCAGGGAGACTGTTCACCTTTCTTGCTGAGAATACAGGAAAGTTGAGAGGAGGAAAAGAACTGCCCAAGGAAAGGCTGGCTATGTGGGAGAAAGTGAGGAAGAAAAGAGAAGGAAAGAACAGACAATGGAAGGGAGGGACAGAAGAGAAGGGAGGGAGGGAAGACATCAGCTCTACCTAGACATGAACATTCATAAAACACCATCTATTAAAGACTCAGACGTTTTGACAGCATTTCTGTCTCAGCTAAGCAAAATATGCCTCTGCTCATTTCTGCTTCTCATATTATTATTGTTGTTTTTCTCACATGTAATATTGCAAACTCCTTTCATACTTTTTATCCTATTTTGTAGCTGTTCCTGTATTGCAGCCAATTTTGGATTATTTCTTCTCTTCCTCTCATCACCGCTTATTCGTATTTGTCAGGTCTGAAAATCATATCTTTTCCCATCATATCTTCATGTCCTTTTGGTCCCTTTGCACTATGTCTCTGTCCTCACTGGAGCTGACTATCTCCCAGTTTCACACAGGTAGTGATTATTCCTAACATATTCCTTCTCTCTCTTCCAGATCATTAATGAAGAAGTTAAGTAAAGCCAAGTCTTGTATATACTACAGCTAAAATTCTTCCTAAAGTTAAAATACTGACACTTATCATTAATAATCCTGTAACTTCTGCTATGAAAATAATAAATTCTATATTGAAATAATATAAATCCCCTCTCTGTCTCTGTGACTGCTGAGACATTTTGAATATTCACTTAATGTGGCTGTATAGATGTGGTTTTAATCAGTGGGGTAGCTTCCACTGAGACCTTCCAAAAGTAATCTTGATGGTGGAGTCACTTGTAGGTCTACCAGAGTTTGATCTGCAACACACTAGAGCCATGGGGAACATTTCCTATTATGCTGGAAACAAGTAACGCAATGACATCCAAGACCAGACTGGCTTAATTTAAATGAGAAATCAGAGGCTTCTGGGATCAGGTCTGTATTATCTCCACAGCTGTAAGCGCACTTTCAATTTTTCATCAATCTATTTACATTAAAACTGAAATAACTGAAAATTGCAAGTTTTGTATTATCCTTGTATAATCATTCTTGACAGTAGGAGCTATCAAAGATTTTGCCAGTATTTGAGTTTTTACTTGTATTTCTTTTCTGCTGCTTTGGTCAGGGTTTCAAGATGGAAATATATTCTGTTGTAGGAGTTCTGGTAATATGTTTCCCTATCAAAAACCATAGGATGTAACCATTTATTTCTGTGTGAGGGTATCTTTCATATCACCATTTCCTATAAAAGAATAAGAATTTTGAGATGCATTCCTCACTTATTTAGCAAAGTTGGAGATTCAGGCAAGGATTTGTGGATGTAGTTTGGACATCGTTTTTTTAACTTGGTCGCAGAAATACTGTGTGAGGGCCTTACCCTACATCACTGAACTCAATAGGAATTGTAGTCTCTTCTTAAAGCCTTTCTGAACAACTTCAAGCCTGTGTCAGTAAGCAAGAGCCATGGACTGCTTGCTAATTCCCATCTGGAATCCGATTCAAAGACTATTGAATTCATGGTTTTACCCCGAAGGAGCCATCAGTCTGAAGTTAGGTATCTTTAAATGCATTTAATCAGATTCATGTTGAAATCACTGATACAGTTTTCCTTGAGGACAATTAACAGGAAATGTGAAGCATTTAAAAAACCCTAGGTAATACTTCTCAGCTTGGTTCATGACATCTGGATAGATTTTTTTTTCTATACTTAGCATGGTAAATTCTCATCTGCTACAATACTTTTAATAACTGCCTGCATCATCTTTCACTCTGATGCTTCCATGTCATATAAAAGAGTTTGAGTGATTTGCTGGCTTATGTTGAACTCTTCAATACAAGTAGGCTGCTTTGACATCAGAAAACCAACCCAACAAAGTGGAATACTGCAAACAAGCAACATCTAAAAAGAAAATGCATAGAGCTGAAGCTTGCAATAATTAAATATATTGTATACATATGTGTGTATTTATGTCTTGGTAAATACAACAAACCATGTGAACAGAAATGAAAGTTGATTCCCACTTAAGGCTGAAATTCTACCCTTATTCCCCTGATCATACAGCATTCAGGAGCTGGAAACCACATCCTCAGAAAGGATCATGGTGCCCCAAAGGTAACTCTGATTGCATTACAGTACATCACACAGGGAGCTTTGCTTCCAAATTTTGGTCTCAGAAGTGACACTGAGTAGCTTTTGCCTGGATGGCTTGATCGTTCTATTATTGGTACAGTCAGATGCTTTTAAAAATAATCTTGAATCAGTGACACCTTTTGGAGCTTAAAACATTGTTGAGGCTGGAGGAGCCCCATAGGTCCAGCAGCTGGGACGTGAAAAGGATACAGGGAGAGCCACCTCTCTTCCAACTTATGCACAGGTTTTTTGACATGTTATAGGGAAGGACAGTGAAATGACTTTGTGTTTTTTGTGGACTTCAACTCTGTTGAGCTCATCATTTTACCACAGAAAGTACATTTATTTACAAAGAGAAGCAGGTCACCTAAACCAGTAAAATTAAACAAAATTTAAAAAAAAACCAAAACCAAACCACATTTATGCTGATGCTCTGCCTGGGAAATATGTTTATATATGTTCTTACTATTTACTATTATTGCTGCTAAGTAGAGGTTAGGCTTTCACATAAAAGAGAAATACTTATTTAGGATTAAGACTATGTTACATGGCAGTGCTGTAAGGACAGAAGAGTGCCTGTTTTCCAGATATTACTCTTAGAAAATTACTCTTCACCATCTCCATATCCTACGTGGCAAATCAAATAAATAGGACAAAAAACTGGAGCAGCTCAGCTCTTCACAGAGTGAGGACATAAGGGACCCACCATGATTGTTCTGCTCATTGCCGCTAATCCTTAAAGCTTATCACATGCTCCAAATCCTCACAGAAATTACAGTGCTCTGACTTCTGTGAGCATCTACAGAGCCAAGGGCTACACAAACTCTGATGGTCTGATCCAGCAGTCTTATACACTCTAGGCAGATATAAGATGGAAAGGGAGAGAGGGAAAGGTTTGCTTAACATCACAGGGAAGGGTCAGTAGCAAAACTGGAGCAGAAAGCTGGAGCTGGTGGGCATCCAGCCCCGTGCTCTGCACTTTGCACCTCTCCTCACTGGGGCAGGTCCATCCTCTCACCTCTGTGTCCTTCCTGGTGAGCGGCATGACTGAGCTTAATGACCAACCCTGTTCCTCCCTTAAGCACTAAGCCACCCTGGTGCTGATACTCCTATGCCTTATTTTCCTACGCAGCGGTGCCAGCTTAGCATTTAATTTTGTTTCATTAGAAGAAAATTATTTTTTAATTATATTTCATTATTTCTCTTAATATTTTCAAGACTGGTGCTGACAGAGGCTTAGCGGAATCCAATCCCTTTTTCATTAGAGAGCACCTCTTTGCATTCACCTCACATCTCCATTACCGGCTGTCACATGCTTCATGTACAGCAGTAATGGCCTGGGTAGGCACTCTCATAAATATCCCGCTCATCTCCACAGCAGTGGTGTAATTGAGGGTAAACACAAATCAGTGGTGTTAGCCCACTTCTAACGTGGGTATTGCAGGTCTCTCCCTGTGTAGCCTGGGTGGCTTTTCCTGATTTAATACCAAACTGCTGCTCTAAGGGATGGAAGAGGCTTTCTGAAATCACGGTAGTTCCCTGTCACTTCTGCTGTCCTCTGTCCATATCCAACTGTCTTAGCAAGCACTGAGGGTTTGTTTGCTTAAGAAATATGCAATTCATGCTTTCTAAAGGCATGCAATCCACCTGGGATTTGGCATTCAGGAGCTTTTCAGGCTTTTATGTGAGTATAATGATACATTTCTCTGTGATACTGTCTTTTCTAAGGTTTCTGAGGTCATAGGGAATGAAAGAGCACATCTTTAGTTTCATTTCAGCTTCTCTCCTGGTCAGGTGTGGTGTGCGACATTGCTGCTGAAACCAATATATTCTGTATGCATCTCAAACTTTTGCTCCCTCAGGCAATCTCCTAGTCTTTCTGCCATCATTTTTTCATCACATAATTTTGAATTATGAACTCCAGCTTGATGGTAGAGCCTGGATCCTCCCTCTTTTTTTAAGGATAGCATGAAGTGGTACAGATCTCATTTTACACTTAAGGGCTGAAATAGAAATTTGTTTACTAAGGAAAACAGGTCCAGTAGCTGTAAAATATCCCAAAATCACCAGCTCATGATGCACGACATGAAGGTGGTCTCTGGCTGCTGTGTACCAGCCTTACTCAAGGGACGGTCTGCATATGATAAGCAGAGTGGCAGATAGCTCGATAAAGGACACAGGCTTTGAGTTGAGGAGTCTTATAGTGTTACAAATATTAGGCCCAATTCTAAAACATATTGTTTAATAGAAGAGATATGAAGGAACAAATTTATTAAAAAAGAACAGATTTACTTTTTTTTTTTTTTTTTTTTTTTTTTTGGACTCTCGTTTATCCATGATTTCTCTCATTTTAGGATTAATGGGCGGTATAATTTAGGCCACAAGTGTACCAACGAATTCAACTTTTTTAAAAATTTATCATAAAAACCTGATGGATGTTTTAAACTCTGGAAGAAAAGATAGTGATCTTAAACACAAGGGATGTTAAGACATTGTGGGTGGTTCGGTAAGAACATTACAAAATAAATTTTTTTCCATCAGAGTTTCAGTAACAGTTTTGCAAGGTGTCTCTCTATTTGCATGAGTATAGGAGGGGACAATGCATTTAGTAGGAGCCACATCTTGATTTAGGGGGTATTAATTCTTATACTGAGAACACTGGATTGTGAAGTATTAGCATAGGGAATGTCAGAGTATTGAGTAATTTTTGGAAAAAAGGAAAAAAAACAACAGAATTGCATTTCCTTCCTATTTCCCACATTTCCCTTCCCCTCTCCCCACTGAAAAATAGGATTCAGTGACCAAAATCCTATGAAGGTCTCTGTATACAGCTGCAGCAGGGAGGGGTTTTTATTTTTTTTATTTATTTGACTGCTTGCTCTTTCACAGCGGTATTTCCTTATTATCTGTGAGGCCAGGAGAAAACCAAGATAAACCTGAGCAATATTAAATTCACTGTGTGCCATGTCTCTCCCTAGAACTCTAGGTAGCTTTGACTAGTTTGACAATGGTTAAACAATAAGTACCGTCAAATTTATTTTAAATAATTATACACCTGAAGAGTTACATTGAGAGGAGAATGCCTATAATTTGTGTTGTGCCAGTAGCTTTCAATTAAATCCCAGTTTGATCTCTTGGAGCATCATGGACCAAATTTGGAGCTACTTCTACCTTGAGCTTCAGAATTTAATCAAACATTTAGGGATGAAGAAAAGCATTTCTTAGTTGTAGTGACTTTGTAATCTTCCACAATTCTGGGATATTTCAACGATAAACATGAATAAACCTATAAGCACTTTTGGGGTGGAGTGTCTGAGGATGAATCCTATGTTACGCACATGTTCATTCTATACATTCATTACATGGGCAGGGGGAGAAATATCTGTGTATGTGTTTCTGTGTGTGTACATGTGTAAAGATCCCAACAGAATTTCTAGCACTGTTTGAATTCCCACTGTAGTTCCTAGACCTGGCTGGGTTAGAAGGTAAGATAATTTCCACATCCACGTCTGTCTCATTTAAATGTGTGACATGTGTCTGGTGTCTAAATCAAAAGCAGTATGGAAGGTGCCAAGCTAGAAGGAAACTGTAAATCATGTTTCAAACTGTAAATCATGTTTCTTGCTTGAGAAACCCATGAGCTTGGACTTAATACCTTCCATACCATTGCTTTTGGAGATTCTGCTGGGGTCAGTCTAGATGACCTTATACATAAAGCATAGGGATAGCTCTTCCATAATCTTTTAGACACCTCTCCATGCATTTTAACAATACATCTTGTGTGGTTTCACCATGGTGCACCACATTTACTTTTAAGATAAGGAAGAAATTTCTCTCACAATGAAGGTCGTTTAGGAAATACATTGCTGTATTTAGTGAAGATCAAGTAAAGTACGAAAAGAAACTTCTAGAAGATATAAAAACTTTGTCAGAAAATATGTAAGAGGAAATGGTAGAAAAGCATTTCAAGCTTGCAGTAGATATTTCTGAATTTTTAGTGCCTCACAGGACTGAAATAGGTCTTTTTCCTCTTCACTGAGGGTCAATAGAAATCTGATGCACTCAGGATTGTGGGAGTAATTAGTTAAAAGGTGTGAAATTATGACACGCTGTCTTGCATGGACTCTACTTTCCCTGTGCAAAAGGCAGTAACATCACTGTATACCTGGTATTTACATGATCCTGACTAGCAAGATGCAGTAAGACAATCTTAGGTGACAATACGAAAGATAGCATTTTTTACTTGTGTGGCATAGATTTGGACTGCTTACTCGTATTTGTGACGTGTACTTCACATCAACGCAGAGCACAGCACAACTTCTTATATTGCAGACAATCTGAGTGCGTAATGAATGCATGAGTACTTCTGTGACTGTCTCTCTGTGAAATGCATTGAAATATCAGAAGGAAATGAAGGGCATTTTCTTAATCAATTTGCTGACAGCTTGAAGCTTCGTGCTAACAAGAGTTTTGTGACTTGAATGAGTTTTAATCAACCCTTAATGGATAGTTTCTGCATGTGCTGTGGTTATTAGTCACGTTCACTTTGATACCAGTGATTCAGGGTCATACTGTAAATGCACTGTATTATTTCTGAAACACAGGGAACTAAATAGCAAGTTCCTATATGCTGTCTACCGGGACCTGGTTTACCATCCACTTATGCAAACTTTAAATCCATTTTTTATCAGAAACACATGTGTGCACATAATTTTAAGCCTACAATTTTTTCCAAGTAATGTGGTACTTCTCACAAGGATTATAGCAAGGGCCAAGCTTTAAATTAAATTAAATACTGAACACACTTAACTTTTTACTCTTGGGCATCATTAAGACAGAGCTGGGAAGGACGTCTTCCCCTTTGGCAGCATATTTATTCCCTTACTCAACTCTTAAGGCATCAAGGTTGTTGATTCAGCAATTACAACTCTTCTTTTTTATGTTTTCTTTTGGCTACTCTGTCCGCCTTGTGTAACACCCTCTTTGCACACAATTCACTGCAAGAAACAGCATGTCTTCATCTGTTTCCGTTTAATTTTTTATTCTGCGTAGACTCTTATTACACTGAACTTCAGATGTATATGTTATTAAGTAGATGTTAGGCATGGTCTTTGGTCAGCAACAGGAAACTGCCCAAAGTAGCAGAAATCTGTAGGGACTGGAAAGACCTCCAAGGTGTGTGTGTAGGAGAAGTGGTTTTCCAGTCAGCTTTGAATAGGTTCTCCTGAAAGGAACGATGAGTAGGAAGTTTGGATGAAACCCTGTGGACAAGTTAGTGGCTGTGGGATTGAAAATTGTACATTTCCTGCATGGATTCATCTTCCCCAACATCTAGTCTAACAGTCTCAACTCTGAGTAATCAAGGGAGACAGGCAATGGAAGGCCTCAGTTCATTCGAGGGCTACAAAAATGATCCGAGGGCTGGAGCACCTCTCCTATGAGGTCAGGCTGAGAGAGTTGGGTTTGTTCAACCTGGAGAAAAGAAGGCTACGGGGAGACCTGATTGCGGCCTTCCAGTACCTAAAGGGGGCCTATAGGAAAGATGGGAAATGTCTTTTTAGTAGGGCCAGCTGTGTTAGGACAAGGGGAAATGGTTTTAAACTAGAACAGGGTAGGTTCAGGCTAGAGGTAAGGAAGAAATTTTTTACAATGAGGGTGGTAAAACACTGGAACAGGTTGCCCAGAGAGGTAGTGGAGGCCCCATCCCTGGGAACATTCAAGGCCAGGTTGGATGGGGCTCTGAGCAACCTGATCTGGTTAGCAGTGTCCCTGCTCACTGCAGGGGGGTTGGACTAGATGACCACTAGTGGTCCCTTCCAACCCTAAACATTCTATAATTCTATGATTCTATGATTCTATGTCATTGCAATTTAGAGATCTAAGAGAGGTCAGCTAAGACAAACTATAAAAGTGCCTAAAATGAAATCTAAAATGAGACCAGGTTTACATTCCTCATGTCTCCATGTACCAGCAAAGGGAGTCTTTTAACAATATCTATAATAAACACAGCTCACATTACAATCATTAGATCCAGAGGGTTTGCTTTTCACATAACATCTTTCCTCTCCTCGAAAAAAGACAGTCTTGAGCATCCTGAAGCTCTTTTCAAATTCAAGTGTGGTAGGGTACTTTTTTTAAAATAGAATTAATTGGTCTAGTGGTATCTCACAATTCAGACATCCCTCCATCTGAAGACACTTCAGTGAGCATATCCTACAGTTATTATGTAAAAGACTGTTCTGAGGAGGGATATGCTCGGAGTCTCCTGTTGACATTGCTCCATTTTATTAAAATCTTCACATTCCTCTGGATAATAGGCTAGAATGCAGGTATCTGACTTCTCAGGAGAATGAACCTGACACAAGGATGCTCAGAGGTCACTCTTCCTCAGTTCTTCCCCCTAGTGCTGTTCTACTTTGCACTAAATGCTTACAATTCTTTTGAGACAAAGAGAATTGTTCATTATTAGGGTAATCAGGACATATGCTCTAGAAGTGGGGCACCTGTTTCTTAGTTTCAATGCTAATGAATATTTCATTTGCATATAGTAGGACACCATCCACAGATGAAATCTTCCCACAAATGGATAAAATACAACATGGTGGACACTCAGCCAAGAGATCCAAGCTGTTTCCTTCATCTGCTTGATGGAAATTTGAACCCACTGTTTCTTTCATCTGGGAGACTGCCTTTGCTTGCAGACCATGATGAATCTAGTTTTCATTATTCTTTCATTTTTACAAGCAACTGACATAGCATGGAGTTCTTGCAGTGCTGTTACGTATTTCAGATTTTCTTCAATAAGAAACATCAACAAAACCAAAGTAAATGTCAGTTTTACTAGTCCTTCTCCTCTCCCCTCCTCTTTCTCTCTTCTGCACTCACATCAAATATTCACTAATATGAGCAGGCTCTAATCATCATGATTAGATCACAAAAGATGGCTAAAGAGCCACTGGAAATCAGACCAGAGTCAGCACTCCCACTAAGGATTAATTCCCTTTTCATAACTGTGTGAATCTTGTGCAGCTGGGTTTGGTTTGGTGCCTGCGTGTGAATGTAACCTTAACGCAGATCCCATGTATCTGTGATTCCCTCTGTGAGCTATGAGGATGCGTACCTTAGCCTGAACCTGCACATAGGTTAGTGTTCTGCATGTGCAAAATGTCAGTTTATGACTGCTAGAGAGATATTTTTTATTTTTTACATGTATTTCCTTTAACTTTTTTCCCCTCATTCCTGTTTAGAAGCAAAATTATTCCAAAGATAAGAAAAAACCATAAAACTTCAGTATAATTTTTTTTTTTCAGAATTGTCCAGTGTTACCTAAAAATACAGCTCCTGAAATACACGTGACCTAAACAATGATAAAAAACCAAGCAAAATAATAAAAAAAAAAAAAGGGAAGAAAAGAAAATAATCTTACTGACATTTCCCTGAAAATTGAATGTTCTTTTTATACAAACACTGAAGACTGGTTTCATTACTGAGTGTCAGGGGTCACACGATAGCAAAAGCTTCTGCATGTCACTCAATCTACACTTTGGCATTTTTCCAACAGGAACTTACTGGGGAAAAAGTACTGGGGTAGGTGCAATGTTAAATGTATAATGAACATGTGAGACAGTTGTAAAGGTGCTCTAACACCTTTATTAACTGCAGGAGCAATAGGATCAGGGTATGCCTGCTGAAGTCTAAGAAAAAAATACTGTCTATTGCCAAATTCTAAAATAATTTACTGACAATCAAACACTGGGCTACAGCAGCCAGTTTTGCAAAAACGTCATGAACTTTTCGTTTCTATTAGCTAATCACACCTACGAAGTTATCTTGACTGTAGGTCTGAAATGGGATTGTTAGACAAGTTAACTGTTATTATAACCTCAAGGCTGAGGTCTGAGAGACCAATCTCCTAGCTGTGCCATTAAGTCCAAGTTCTTGGAAGACTATAATTACATGAGAATGTTAGCTTTGCCTCAAAAGCCAGCGTAGAGGCCTCCTGGATATAGTGGAGGAGGGGGAAACCTTAAAAAATTTAAGCCTAAAGGCTTAAAAGTCAAAAACTAAATGAGAGTACACAAAAAACCCAAGCCACCTCTTGCTTTTCTTTACCAGGCTAGAGATTTTGTCTCACCTCAATTCACAACTCTATTGCTTCAGTTTTATTCACATCTGTACCCTTAATTTGCTTTAATCAAGTTACTGCTCTTGGAAGTTGCATCTAAAAACCAGTTAAGGTTACTTATAATCTTCTGCAGAGAATTTTGAAATTTATGTATGAAAAACATTTCGTAAAACATCATCTTTCCATCTCCATTATTTGTTATTTTTCCTCCTCACAGCTAGCAATCACCTTTGACTTAACATTGTTTACAATGGCCTCAAAAGATTTGTGGACAATTTTCCAAGTCATTATGTTCATTAGGTGTACTCTGTCACAGACTTACATGCAAAGGGAGGTGTTTTTTTCATGGCATAAGTATACATCTGACTCGAATACAACTTAACTGTTTTGTGGTTCTATACGTGGGCATTACTCAATCATCCTTCTTAATACTTTCAGTGCTCTGAGTTTCAGAAGAGTAAATGGATTATTTGGAGGTGAATTAAAATGTGTTCAAAGTAGATGATGGAAAGCAATTTCCAAACAGGACAGGAATGAGCCAATACATGTTTTAGAAGAATTTATTTGCCAAAAAAAGGTCAACATTAATTTCTTCCATATTTGAATTGACTTTGCCAAAGAATTTGAACCAAAAAAAGGGACATGAATAGTATCCATTTAAATAGTTACTTAAATTTAATTTTTAAAAATGGATTAGAAACCTCCACAAAACAAAGCCAAGTGTTTCGTGTTGAATGAGATGTTTCTATTAGCGGCAATAATCATCTCTTCACACTTCTCTGCTAAGCATCATCTGTAACAGATCTGTGCTCCTCAGTGGAATATGCATTTCAAGCAAGGAAGAGTAGCACCGGATGGTCTTAGCAATGTACCCTTTAGAAACACAAAACGTTTGAAACAAGTGGATCTGATATAAAGCAGGTTGTCACAAGACTGTTTTAAATACTCATGAACTAATAGTAAATAGGTTCCTTGCATAAGTACTCGAGCTTGACAATCAATTCGGGTATGAGTTCATTTGAGTCTTGCTACTGCAGCTTCCCCGTTACCTTTCTGTACCGTTCAAGTTTTGAAGTACAACCAGTGTTTGTTAGCAGATGGAGATGCTTGAATGGCCCTCACTCTCCTGTGTGAGGTGTTTGCACATGGGACTGATCTTAGACAAGTCAGCAAGAGCTGGAATTGTTCAGCATCTCTGAATATTCCAGATTCTTTAATTATGTGACTTCTGAAATTTGATATCTAATTCGGGGCACTCAAGTTAGAAAATTGCAGTGTGAAAATATTGACGCTACCAAAGACAGTGAGAGCTTTTTCCCCTACAAACATTTGCATCATGCTTTCAAAGGAGAAATTAATGGCAAAGTTTCAAATATGGTCATAATACATTTAAGCACCTGCTCCAAACCTGTCAGGATGTGAGTTTAAAAATCTGGCCATTGGCCTACATGAAACTGGAAAATGCTTTTATAATTTTGCAAACCTGTTATAGACATGAGCTTTCATTCTACCCCTTAAAAATCATTATGAATGAGAACTGAAACTATAACTGTGTGCTCTCCCCCTCTCCAATACACCGCTGCTGGTTTATACATCACAGAATCACAGAATCACAGAATCACAGAATGGCAAGGGTTGGAAGGGACCTCGGGAGATCATCTAGTCCAACCCCCCTGCTAAAGCAGGCTCTCCTAGAGCATTCTACACAGGACTTCGTCCAGGCGGGCTTTGAATATCTCCAGAGAAGGAGACTCCACAACCTCCCTGGGCAGCCTGTGCCAGTGCTCCGTCACCCTCAAAGTAAAGAAGTTCTTCCTCATATTCAACTGAAACCTCTTATGTTTCAGTTTGCACCCATTGCCCCTAGTCCTGTCGCTGGACACCACTGCAAACAGACTGCTTCCATCCTCATGACTTCCACCCTTAAGATATTTTACATGTTGATAAGGTCCCCTCTCAGTCTTCTCTTCTTCAGGCTGAACAAGCCCAACTCTCTCAGCCTTTCCTCATAGGGGAGGTGCTCCAGGCCCTTTATCATCCTAGTTGCCCTCCTCTGGACTCTTTCTAGGAGTTCCTCATCTTTCTTGAACTGGAGAGCCCAGAACTGGACAGAGTACTCCAGGTGGGGTCTCACCAGGGCAGAGTAGAGGCGGAGGATAACCTCCCTCGACCTGCTGGCCACACTCCTCTTAATACACCCCAGGATACCATTGGCCTTCTTGGATGAACCACTTTGAAATATCACTGGCTGTTTTGGCTGCTCCACAAGACTGTACAAAGTAAAACAGGCAGCAAGTAGTTGGGTGGGCAAACAGACTGGCTAGCAGACAGATGAGTAATCAAAACAAGAGCTTGTGTGTTATGTTAGCCTAATATCACTACTTTGTCTTTCTATTCTATTGGCATTTAGAGTGAAAAAGGAAATTCTAAGCAGTGCTAAACTAAACATAGTTCATGAATACAAAGTGTTTCTGCCAGCAAAACAAAGATTGCAGTTTATACAATGCAAATGAAGAATTGTTACAAAATTCCATTGTTCATGAATCTGAAAAGCTTTAGCATATCTATGGGGATTATCTAACTCTATGTTGTGTTTATTTGGGTTTTCCTTCTCTCCTAAACCTTTTTTTTTTTTTTTTTTTTTTCTTTTCTAAAATATGTAAGTAAGTATCTGATTTACCTGTTTTATAATCTGGGTGAAAACAAGACTGTACAGACCGTAGCTGTAACCCATAAACTCAAGCATTGGCCTTTGACAAAACAAACAAACAAACCAACAAACGAAACAGAGACTAATAGGACATCATTTGAATTTCAGGTGCTCCATTGCCTGGTGCTCATGGAGCGTTCTTTGAATCTGGTTTGGTTCCTCATGAAGTTAAGGTCCTTCGCTACATTCTATCATCTAATATTTAAACTGAGGGTAACCCACATTGGTTACCTTAGAGTTTTAGTCTCCCTCTTATAAAATCTGCAGTATTTTTTAAGTTGAATTTCAATTAAGTTAATTTCTATTTTAAAAATATAAGTATGGACATTTTCACAGGATTTCAGAGCCCTGATGGCTTGGAAGAGTTTACAGAGTGTTGCCAGTATTTTTAGTCTTAATCTAAACTAAGTTGCAAATTAAATTCAGAAGATATAAAAATAAATACAATTTAAGAGTTAGATTTTTTTTTAAATCTTTTTTATTTTCCTGGAAGTTTTCAGTTATTTAAGGACATGATATTTTGTGCTTACAGAAACTAGAAACCAAAACATTTCAGTAATAGTTAAAAAGAATATAATTTATATTTTATTAATGATGGATTTTTTAAAGGAAAAAATGAAGGTTTCTGTAAATAGATTTATTTGCTGAAAATAAAATTTATAACCAGGGAGGTAAAATATGTATGTGACCCACCTTAATAAAATTGTATATATATATGAATGTTCTTCATTCACATCTAGATATAAGACCATGCCATCCTCCACACAACTACACAAAATACAGTAATTCACAAAATTATAGTGTACCATATGCACTGGAGCTGGGAAGTCCATTGAGGATGAGTCACTCTTGTGTTTTCATACTTGTTGGGAGAATTAAGCAAAATTTTTTCTGGTCAAATAAAAGAAAAAGTTATGTTGGGAAGTGCTGGTTCATGAAAACTAAAATTTCCTTCATGGGAACATGCAAATTTCAATTAGGAAAAAACCTTGGGTGCATAATGGATTTATTTTGGTCCAAAAATAGCATGCCATCCCACTGCAGCTTCAGGGTTAGTGAGTGGAATTAATCTCATGTAGCATCAGCTGTGAATTATGTAGGTGTTTGGGTTTGAGAAAGTCACACTTTACTGTTAATACAGGTGGACAAATAGGCAGTTGAAGAGTCTGATTCATCTGGTCTACTTTAGAAGTCTGCCTTAGGATAAGACAAATCATGCACACATATTCCTACCTTTGCCTATTGACTATAGCCACTGTTTAGACAGCTAATGCAAATG
Organism: Egretta garzetta; assembly: GCF_000687185.1. Classification (NCBI taxonomy): domain Eukaryota; kingdom Metazoa; phylum Chordata; class Aves; order Pelecaniformes; family Ardeidae; genus Egretta; species Egretta garzetta. The sequence goes on along the minus strand of NW_009258783.1, from coordinate 210,723 downwards.
TAGATACCTAATGTTAAAGCAGATAACTCCTACCCTGTGTTTCTCCCACATTCAAAAAGGAATCAGGAAGTTGAATCAGATGCTTCTGCTACATAGCTACAGAATATAGTTGAGGGATAGGAAGCTTTTCTTATGTACTGCTCTATTCATTAAGGTAGTTAAAGTTGTCAGAAGCTAGAGTTTGATACTGTCTGTGTGTAGGAAAGGGAAAATAATTTCCCATCCTTGTTTCTTGAGAACTTTTTTGTATGTGTAAAATTTAGACGAGAATGTGCTTTTTTTTTTTTTTTTTTTTTTTTTGCAGATGAAGCCTACAGGAAGATTAAACCAGAAATCTAAAAAAAAAACCAAAAACCCAACCTATTAAAGGTAAGTTTAGCTCAGAGAAACTCACATCTTTATGTGACAGTAAAGCCATATGTGGAAGAAAATTGAACTTCTAATTGTTTTAACTGATCTTCTTGAAACAATTGTTTTGGCCTGTGTTGGGTAATACATGAGTCAGCACAAAAACTATGTTACTGCATAGTTTATTGAGTCCTTGCTAGGCTTTTGTGATTGCTGATCAGCTTTTCTGTTGTACAGTTCTCCTCTATGTTCACGTTGACCTAATTGTTATATTATTGACCAAGATTTTCCCTTCTCAGCTTCTCTTATTATTTATTATTTGTATGCCTAAGATCACATAGAAGGATCACTCTACTAAAATTGGATGTTGTTTTCCATGTAATCCAGGATGTTCAATCATTTGGAAAGTTGACTGTCCTCAAAAGAGGCTTTCCTATATTTTCACTGTGAGCAGGTAGCCGGTGAATGTTTTATTTAAGAACTGTTGGTATCCATGGCAAAAGTATTCTAAAGTACAGTTTGGATCAACAATTGCAGACCACTGGAACATGACAAATACATTAAACTATTTGATAAAATAGTAAGGGGGGCAATGAAAGAAAAAAGGAAAAAACAAAACAAAACACAAAATTCAGAAAGTCAAAAAAGTACTAGGATACCATGAATTTCACCTTCTCCCTCTTGAGAAGTTAAATAAAAATTCCATTTGAAAAATGTGCAGCACTCCCCCTACCCTGTATCACAAAAAAAAAAAAAAAAAAAAAGGAATTCACTGCATTTGTCAGATTTACAATATTTCAGTCAAACCTGAAATAATGTTCCAGGGAAGAACAGTCTCTGCATGTGTTTCTGAATCTAAATGTGGCAAAGTCACTGAAAGTTTTGAGCATCCAACTGATCTTGAGTATCAAGTCCTTAGTCACTTGAAGAAGAGTTTTTTTACAACGGGTAGCTCTTTAGTGCTTTTTAAAGTTTCTTAATTTAAACATACTACATTAACATTTTAAAGAAATTTTAGTCTCGTGTAATTATTTATTTATAAAAATTAATGTTATTCATCAATTTCTAGCTAAATATTCCCAAGTTCCCTATAAAGGTGAGAGTAATTGTTCCTCTTTTAAGAGAAAGGAAAAGTGAAACATAAAGATTTCTGGACTATGAACGTTTTAACCTCCCTGGGTACTTATAATCTGCATTTTTTGTTTACAATGTTTGTTTTATTTTATAAACATATAAGGTGTTGCCTCGTCAAGATACCCCAAAACACCAATGAGAAGTCAAACTCCGGGAATGTATGTGGGTAGTTGGGATCAGTTTTGTTTCACTGAAAAATGAGTGGGGTCCAGGATTATCCTTTTTGTCGTATGTGCCTCATACTTTGCAAATATATCCAACCTAGCCTTGTTAGCAAGAGAAGATATATAAGCCTAGCCAGAAAGCCATGTTAATGAGGAGTTGGAAGCCACTGTGTTCCTGGAAAGCTACGACCTAGTTGTCATTACTGAACCTTGGTGGGACAAATCCTGTGACTGGAGTGTGGCTATCGATGGCTACAGGCTGTTCAGAATGAACAAAGAGGAAGGAGAGGCGGAGGCATTGCCCTCTACATCAAGAAATGGATAGAGTGTGACAAACCATCTCTGAAGAATAGCTATGAGCAGACTGAAAGCTTATGGGTAAGAATCATAGACGGAGGCAACAAAGGGAACCGTGGCTGGTGTCTACTACAGGACGCCTGATTAAGCCTCCTTACTCCAGCTACAGGAGGCATTGTCCTGCTGGAGGACTTCAACGACCCCAATATCTGCTGGAAAAGTAGCACAGAGAGCTGTAGGCAATCCAGGATACTCCTGGAGTGCATTGAGGATAACTTCTTAAGCAAGGTAAGAGACAGCCCTACCAGAGGGGACGTGATACTGGATCTGTTGGTCACCAATGCAAGTGAGCTAAGTGACATCAAGATTGGAGGCTACAGTGATTATGTACTGGTGGAGTTTGAAGTCCTGAGGGATATGGGTCAGGCAAAGAATAAAGTCAGGACCCTGAGTTGTAGGAAAGCAGAATTCCATCTGTTCAAGGAGTTGGTCAATAAGACCCCTAGGAAACTGGCCTCAGGGTCAAGGGAGCAGAACAGAGCTGGCAGATCTTTAAGGATGCTTTCCATAGACCACAAGAGCTCTCGATCCCCACGTGTAAGAAATCAGGAAAGGAACGCAAGAGACTGGCACGGCTGAGTCAAGACCTGCTGGTCAAATTAAAGTGCAAGAAGGAAATGTACAGGCAGTGGAAACAATGACAGGTATTCTGGGAAGAGTATAGGGATGCTGCTCGGTTGTGTAGGGATAGGGTCAGGAAGGCCAAGGTGCAGCTGGAGCTGAACTTGGCAAGGAATGCAATGAATAATAAGGGCTTCTACAGGTATGTCAGACAGAAAATGAAGGTCAAAGAATGTACCTCCCATGATGAGCAAGAGTGGCATAATGGTAACAATAGATGAGCAGAAGGCTGAGGTATTGAACACCTTCTCTGCCTCAGTCTTCACTGGCAACTGCTCTTCTCACTCCTCTCAAGTGGATGGACCACAAGACAGGGAGGGGTGGAGCAAAGTCCCTTGCACTGTAAGAGAAGATCAGGTTTGTGACCACCTGAGGAACCTGGACATACATAAGTCTGTAGGACCTGACGAGATGAATCCCAGAATCCTGAGGAGATTGGCTGATGATATTTGAAAAGTCATGGCATTCAGGTCAAGCCCCGGGTTTTTGCCCTCCCTCC
>NW_009258783.1:194260-207585 GCF_000687185.1 Egretta garzetta | reverse complement strand
GTAACATGAGGCCATGAGGATCCTGAATCCCCTTGGGTCAACACCAAAGGTGTTTCATTAAGGTGAAACACCACCAAACGATCTCTTACCAGCTCATGATTGTTTAATATGTAATGCAATTGATCAGGGAAAGCATTCACTTGGTTTCAAAGCTCTCAAGATACAGAGCATAGAAGAAATGAGGGAGAAAAAAGAAGTGAGAGAGAGAAATCAACACCCTTGGATCCCGAATTATCTTCTGTAGCAGTCCCACAGTGGAGAGCACACACAAGACCTAATATTATGGCAGTATTTATTGTCCCAATCCCCACCGCACAGGATGGATATGCAAATCCCTTGTGCAGACAGTTTATTTCTTTCTGGATCCTTTTAGAAATGAGTCAGGGGTAGTGGTGTGGCTTCAAGGTGGTCTCTTAGTCCCCCTGCTGGCCTGACCACCTCATGACCTCTATCTGCAGTCCCCTCTTGCCTCTGGGTTTCACAAGACAAGAAAGTTGTCCTGCCTTTGCAGAGCATGTTTCTCCTCCCTTCTCTTCTCTCCAGACAGAATGAGAGTTTGAGACATATTTGAGGTCCATAGGGTCCCACACCTGGTGACTGGAAGAAGTAAAACATTGCACCCATTTTTAAAAAGGTCAAAAGGAACACCCTGGGAACTGTCAGCCTCACCTCTGTGCCTGCTAAGATCATGGAACAGATCCTTCTAGAAGCTATGTTAAGGCACATGGAAGACAAGGAGGCGGTTTGAGACAGTCAGCATGGCTGCACCAAGGGCAAGCCCTGCCTGACCAACCTAGTGGCCTTCTATGGTGGAGAGACTACATCAGTGGATAAGGGAAGAGTTATGGATGTCGTCTATATGAACTTCTGTAAGACCTTTGGCACAGACTCCAACACCACCATTCTCTCTAAAAAGGTATGGATGGGTGATGATGGGTGGACTGTTTGGTGGGTGAGGAATTGGTTGGATGGTTGCATCCAGAGGATAGTGATCAACAGCTCAATGTCCAGATGGAGATCAGTGACAAGTAGTGTCCCTCAGGTGAAACACTGGACAGGTTGCTCAGAGAGGTGGTAGACGCCCCATCCCTGGAAACATTCAAGGCCAGGTTGGACAGGGCTCTGAGCTACAGGAACTTGTCGAAGATGTCCCTGCTCATTGCAGGGGGGTTGGACTAGATGACCTTTAAAGGTCCATTCCAACCCAAACCATTCTATGATTCTGTGCTTCCAGGGTGCAGTCATATTTGGGTTTCTTTGTATAACTTTACATTGTGCTTTATAACAGCACAGTTTGCGCCATACAGATAATATTTGCTCCACTAACAAGCAAAAATAATAAATCCCAGTAATAAGTTATTTTGTATTGTGTAGACCAGGCAAATGAGTTGGGCCAAAAGAGACTATAATCTAGTAGAAAGTGTACTGGATTGTAATTGAACTGGTCTTGGTTTTATTTTTGGCTCTAATAAAAGTCTGCAAGGACATCATTCTGAAGTCACTTGATCTTTTCTGTGCCTGTTTTTGGTGGAAGTACAGTAAGAATAATGACAAGATCCTGTTTTGTAAAGCACTGTGAGATCTAATGAGCTTTACATAGGAGTTGGGAGGTACTATTGCTGATAATATTAATGTTAATAAAATTATAAGAAAATAAATAAACTGTTTTGTAGCAAATATAGATAAGCTATCCAGTATCTTTTTAAAAGTGAACCAAGCTCATTGTGATAAATTTGCAATTTTTTTCTTCATCTTCTTTCACTTGTGCAGTCACCTCTGTAGTATGAGTATTTAGCTTGGTCCAAAGGACTGAATGCCTTCAGGCAGTTTGAGCACATCAGGTGTGAGCTGGAGCTCATTCTTCAGTTGAGTTTCATCTATAAGGAGTTGAGGTCATATAGTCCAACACCGCTCCACAGTGAGAGCTGAAGTCTGCCCGGATTATCAGGTTTACTTCAAAATCTTACTCCAATTTGTATTGCATGAAGCATTAAGTTACTAACTTATTGTGGCAATCTGATGCCTATTTCCATCCTATGCACCTGGAAACCACATCACAAAACTGTATTCCAGCTGATCGTGTTTTCTAGAAATACTATCCTGCAGAAAGTCCAAATACCTGAAAAATATGGAGAAGGAATGAATAATCCACACACAGAGCTTGAATTGTAACAAAGAGTGAGCAGAGCAGATAAACATCACCACTTCCAGTCCTGAATGTATTGTATGTATAAGCAACCTCCAGGATCCAAGTTTGACAGTCCACCAGTTTTCAAAGTTGCTATTGCAAGGACACCAGCCAAGGATAAGGAGCTATGGCCAGAAACCATATGTGATGACCAGCTGCTAGAATAGACATTGGCAGCAGCTATAATTGGAGCCTACACACAAAAAAAAATGTGATGTGAGGCTGCCTTTGCTCTCTTCATCTATACTCTGAATGTCCTTTTCTTGTATCTCAGGATTGGCCACTATGAACAACTTTGAGGAAAACAATTTCAAATGAAACAGCCAGTTTCAATAGGCTGGTGCAACACAACTGATATTTATAGGATTTTCTAGGGGGCTGTGGCAGAAAAGACTCCAAAGGCCTTAAAAGAATATATGGCTATTTACAAAAGCACAGAAAGCTAGAGAAAAGGCCATGAAAAGTACCTACAACCATTTACCCAAATAACAATAAAAAAAGGAAGTATCCTCATTATTCTAAAGAATATTTTTCCAATGAGTCTGAGAAAAATTCTATTCTAATGTTTCCTTTTGTGCAATTCAGACCAGAGCTTTATTATTGTGACAGATGACAGAAGTTATGGGATCTAAACCCATTTAAACAAGGATGCCAAGTACAACTGCAGAAGCAGTTTTTAATCCAGCATACCATTTTTCTGAATTTTGGTACATTTGATGCTCATTGTACAACACATCCAAGACTGCCATCTAATGCTGTTCCGTAAAATTCTTAGTTCAGTCTTATATTTTTTGGCATAATATAATGCCAGTACAAACACTGCAGCAACAATAAAAAGATTCTTAGAAGATTATTTTCTTTAATCAAATAACAACATTTTGTTTTGCTACTGCTGTTTAATTCCTTGCCGGTTTGGATATTAGGCAGTAAGTAAAAACATTTTTTAAATTATATAGTTGTGATAAAAAAAAATCTATTAACAGAAAATTCTACAAAGTTGTATTATGCAATACAATAAACATTGACCTATAAATGATTATTTATGCATTGTCTATTCGCTTAAATTTATCACTAGGCTGAACATTCATGCCACTTGCAAATTCTTATCTGAACTTGTTTCTAAATGCCTTGCAAATAAAAGCTCCTGTAAATGCTAGAGTTTGATCCAAACCCATTGAACTAGATAAGATCAACAAGCTGATTGGCTTCAAATAGCTGTGGATCATGTACTTGAATAATACATCAGTTACCTTGATTTTTACCATGTTAGTACTTAGTCATTCATTATTAAAAATAATATTTATTTGATCTTGCTGAGAATGCCTGAAGATTAGTGTACAATACAAGAGAAGAAATGCTTTTACAAGAGTAAATTATACCTCTCTTCCCTAAAGGAATACTTCAAGATTTATCAAAATGGTAGGTGAAAGAGTATAAGGAAATAAAATGTATTTATTTTTTGAGCTTATGCTCCAGATTTCTACTTGTGTATTAGACTGTATTAGTTCCAGGTATCAGGAATTGCACTGGTTGGCTGTGAGGGCAAGGAGGAATTACTCTCACTGCTACCTATTGCATTTTTGCCTTCCTTTTTTGCCTTCCTTTAAACCTTCCTTGTACACTGACCTTCACGAGCAAAAGGTGTAGGCAAGCTCTTCTGAAACTACTGACAGAATTAAACATTCAGGGATCTCATGACCTGCTCAGATACTTGAAGACAGACCAATTCGATGTTAAGACCCATTCTTCTGCACTACCAGTATGAAACGCTGCTGCCTAATAGAGTGCAGATTTTGATGGACGATAACATGTATTCTCTGAATAGCTATAAAGTCCTTAAACTTCACCAGCAGTCCTGGACCCCTTTGGCTTGGCTTTCTGGAAGTCGTTCATCCCATATGTTACCACAATATGGAAGAATGATTCATTTCACAATATTAACATTAAAATTATCATCACCTGGCATCTCCACCATGAGGATGAGCAAGTGACTTAACATTTCTCATGAATCCACGATATTGATGAAATCACCTCCACACCAGTCAAAATTTGTGTACCTTGGGAACAGTTCAGCGCCGTGAGTATAACAAAAGAAACCTATGTATAAATTAACATTCTGAAAAACACAGTATGGATTCCATGTAAAGTATCCACAATATATGAAAATCCACTGGCTTAAAGACTGAAGTTTTCAAAACGATGTGTAAAGCACATGATGAATAATTTGGGGGTATATCTGTGAACAAATAAATTTCTTCAACACTTGATAATATTCTGATGTGGTTTTCATGCATGCCTCTCAAATTTTCCACTGAAATCCAGCATTCAAGCTGTGCTGGTTGACTGGATGTACTCGAAATAAGTCTTACTGATGATCTTCTATTTTAGGATTCACTATATTTTTCCAGTTCAATTCAAATTTTGATGGACTTAATACAAGTAAATGGAAACACACAAGGTCAGCTGAGTTCCAGATTGAGCATCTAACTTATGGGTCTTCAGTGTCTGTGAAGATGGACATCATCACTCCCATTATAGGGTTCAAGATCTGAGGTTCAGTTCAGCTGTCCCCACATGGGTGTCTTAGAGCAGCAGAGATACCCAGGGTGTCTGAGACATCCACACTGATCTGGCAGATATGACAACAGTCTTACAGGAGCCTCGTGTCCTGCAACAGAAATGGAAAGTCAGACAGGATATCTGGGGCATCCTGAATGGTGCTAGGCGCATTTGCACAAGGTTGTGATTTAACCTGGCAGGCAACAAAGCACCACACAGCCATTCACTCACTCCCTCGGCTCCCTCAGTGGGATGGGGGAGAGAATTGGAAAAAAGATTGCTCACCACACGCTGACTGATGCCCAGCCTGTCCCCAGCAGCAATCGCTCTCCCCCTGGCACCTTCCCCCAAGCTTGACATCTTATGGTCACATGGACCCTTTGGCCAGTTGGGGTCAGCTGTCCTGGCAGTGCCCCCTCCCAGCTTCTTGTGTCCCTGGCAGAGCATGGGAAGCTGAAGAAGTCCTTGACCAGTGTAAGCACTGCTTAGCAACAATTAAAACATTGGTGTGTTATTAACATCTTTCTAGTACTGAATCCAAAATACATCACTAAGCCAGATACTAGGAAGAAAATTAACTCTATCCCACCCAAAACCAGAACAGTATCCACCCCTTATTCTATACCATCTATGTCATGCTCAGATCTTACCCGTTCCAATACATTCCAATTAATCACCACCACTTTTCCCATTTTTTTGATAAATACACACAGATATCATTCCCTTAGTCTATGGGGCATCCTCTAAAATGTCCATTGGGTTCATTTAGTCCATGACTTTGGGCTCCATCTGTCATAACAGTCTTTCAGGGCAGGAGAGATGGTGTGTGGTGTTGGATGGTTGCATGTTGAAGCCAGTTCTGGTTCCATCACATGGAACAGCATCCATGTTGCACTTGCTCAGTTTCATCAAAATTCATTCTTCATTAATCTGGGAATTCTTACTACAATACCGTTGATATGAGATATAGCAATCATAACAGTGATGACATGCAGCAACTTACATCATACCATTCAGTTTATTGGCTATTTTCACACAAAACCAAATCGCTTTGAAGTACACATTGGACTTCCTCATCCTTCTTCATCACCCACCAAGTATACCCAGGTCCTTGAGCAAAAGCAATCCCACAAATGGGGTTGCTTTTGCCTGAGGCAGGAATAGCCCAGACTGTCTTCCCAGCACATTTTTTATGTGTACTACAGGGACATTTTCCCCCTCTACAGTACGTAAGAGGTTTGATTGGGCAGGGCCAGCCCAATTGGCAGATCTCCTAGTGTTGTCTAACCACATAGCTTTCGCTAAATGTGTATCCCAATGTTTGAATGTCCCACCACCCATTGCTCTCAGTGTGGTCTTTAACAGTCCATTGTATCGTTCAATTTTCCCGGAGGCTGGTGCATGATAGGGGATGTGATAGACCCACTCAATGCCATGCTCTTTGGCCCATGTGTCTGTGAGGTTGTTTTGGAAATGAATCACGTTGTCTGCCTCTTTCTGGGGTGCCACGTAGCCATAGGACTTGCTTTTCAAGGCTCAGGATAGTGTTCCGGGCCAAAACCAGGACAGTGATCATCCGAGCAGAGCCTACAGAATCTGCGTCATTGTTACACAGATGGTTTAAAGTCAGTAGTACATATCTATATTGAATATACCTGAAAATATACGGATAGCTGCACTAGAAACTCATAAAATTAGGCAGACATAAGTTCTTTTCATGGCTTCCAGGCAGATTCAAGTGAACAAATATAAAAATTGCTTCACTTTTTATGAACTATGTCTACTAATTGAAACTTTAAGAAAATTTTCTGGGAAATAAACAAAAAAAGTTTTTAAATGGGCCAAGGATCAGGAGTATGCACAATTTAATGAACATTTATTGAAATACATAACAATAATGATGAATAAAAATAAACTGAATGTTGCATATTACTATCATTCAAATTAGCAATAACTTGGGAAAACATTTTTCTGCAGTTCAGGATTCTGAATTAGAGAAGTTTTCAGACAATATGTTTCACAGATTGAGCACTAAATACACCCAAAACTATGGTGTTTAACATCCTTTCTGTTAAATTTAAGAGGCATTTGGACAATGCCCTTAACAATAATATGTTTTAACTTTCAGTCAGCCCTGAAGTTGTCAGGCAGTTGGACTAGAAGACTGTTGTAGGTTCCTTCCAGCTGTAATTATTCTATTCTATTCTGTTCTGTTCTTATTTTTGGGAAATAACAGCATCAGTTTTAACAGCTTTAAGGAGATCTATACCGTTATTCCTTGATCTTGCCCTAACCAATGAGCGGACAAATAATTACTCTCATCCTTGGGAGGAAAAATCCTCATGGGCAGTATTCAGTTTCCTCCTCTGTTCCTTTTTCTTTCTACTGGAAGGATTTTACTCTTTGGATTTTTGAGATTATGTCAGTAACTTTCTGCTTGCTCATTCTTTCAAACCTAGCCACAAGGCATATTGAGAATCAAAATTGCTTCAGTACTTGACAGTACGGGCTTTGTAAATCCTTCCTTATCCCTGTGTTGTAGGAAGAAAGGATTTGCAAGTGAAAGTGTTGGAGTTTTTCATTTGGGATTCATTGACTTAATTGGTGAAACTGTTTTGAGATTTGTAAGCATGCTGTGGGACTCAGAAATACTTTGTGAGATTTGCAAAATGCATAGAGCTTCCAACTTCAATAACATATTCCTGAAATCAGCTGAATATAATACTAGTAGTTTAAGACACAATTGGTTCATTTTTAACAATGCCTGTTCAGTTTTTCATAGATCACAGACTCAGATATATCTCGGGTACTGAGATTCAGTGTCTTGTAAGACAGTTGCTGCTGTGAGTTGTTATTTTTCTCCTGACAAGATGCCTGATGGCAAAGGAATGGAAGACCAGGTATCAGGTATTGGACTGTTGGAGAACAGGTAGGAAGAGAGCTCCTGGCATTGTTGGGAGATGAGAGGTCAGACCCTGTGCAAAGGCCATTACAAGAATTTGTTCTCAAGGTCACATCGTAGAGAGATTAATAAATTGAAATGACATGTTTTCTGCCACCTCTGCAAAGAAATCTGAAAAGGTCTCTGATGACTGTTAGGTGTTTTTCTTACTTTGTCCCTTCTAATGGGAACAACTTCACATTAAACAAGTGCCTGGAGGAACAGGACCCACACTGGACCATCACTGTCATTTGTTAATGCCCTCGTTCAGTGTATTACTACAGGACTTGATCCAATACTTGTTGGAATCAGTGGTAGGCTTTGAATTTGCCATTTCAAGAAACTGGAGACAAACCCACCCATATTATGGGTGGCCAAATATAGCTTTGTCACATATTTGGAATAGAATAGGACAGAACAGAACTATTTCAGTTGGAAGGGACCTACAACGATCATCTAGTCCAACTGCCTGACCAGTTCAGGGCTGACCAAGTTAAAGAACGTTACTAAGGGCATTTTCCAAACGCATCTTAAACACTGACAGGCTTAGGGCATTGAGCACCTCTCTAGGAAGCCTGTTCCAGTGTTTGACCTCTCTCTTGGTAAAGAAATGCTTCCTAATGTCCAGCCTAAACCTCCCCTGGCACAGCTGTGAACCATTTCGACGCATCCTATCACTGCATACCAGGGAGAAGAGATTAGCACCTCCCTCTCCACTTCACTGCCTCAGGGAGCTGTAGAGAGCAATGAGGTCACCTCTCAGCCTTCTTTTAAAGGCCTTAAATGATATCTAGAATCTCAACAGCAAGTGTTCCTGCTGTTATTTATACAGCATGTCAGGATCATGGTTCTTGTCACTGTAGGTGCTATACAAATACATAAGAAGATAAACCCCCTATTCTAACAAGCTAATAAGATACTAGCTGACTATAAATAACAGTAGCAGGAATTTTTAATGTAAGAAAGAGGAATAACAGCAGCAAATATAGGAAGATTACACAGGTAGCTACTGAATAAGTTGATGCTCTACTGAAGGCAATGACTTTTCTATTTACAAGCCAAAAAAAAAAAAAAAGAAATTAATGGCCCATGGCTGATTCAGAACCAAGCCATCATATGTTGGCCAATTCCTCACAGGCATCACAGCAAACACACCTCATATAAAGCTTACAAGGAGAAGGTAAGTGGGTAATGCACTGCTCCCATGCTCAGTGAAAGACAAATTCTTTGTTGAAAATAAATGTGGTAAGTCTCAGGTAGCCAGAAGTAAAACATATGTACAATTTTAAACCATAATAGACTTTTTTTTTAACAATGATAAAAGATCCATGCTCCAAAGTATTTTTCCCAGTTTCAGGGGTAAGAAATTTTGATTTATTTTTATGGATAAAAAAGGAATTAATCAGTGTACTGCAAGTTGTTGGTTCCCTCATGAACAAGGTTATACATTCTGTGAACCAGTATAAACAACAACAACAAAAAAATCTCCCCAAATAATTTCTGAATCTAGTCTAAGTACAAGAGCTTCACAGCTACCCCCTATTTCATGGCTGGAGCTGTGTGCACCTCACTGGACAAATTCTAGCTGGGAAGGAGAGGATCTGGTAGGACTTAGAGTCTCTTCCCTCAAACAACACCATTTCCTCTATAGATCCACTTACACATTTATCCACTAAGCAGTGATGGAAATATTCCAGCATTAAGAGACCTGAAACTCATGCCAGACTGGGAAGTACTTGCAGGACAACAGACCAGTGTTATCTCTCCACCACCCATGCATATTTCATCAGTCAAAACAGATATATAAGGCTACTTTCCTAGCTTACAGGAAAAAAAAAAAAAAAAAAAAAAAAAGAAAGAAAGGAAATATATTAGGAGAAAAGTGTTAGGAAAAAACATTAAATCTGGGAGCCCTTTAAAAAGAACTGAGTCATAAATGTCATAAATACGCATCTAAAAGAGAGGACCACATTGGTTATAACCCTTCCAGGCTCAACAAAAGGCTGGAAGCACCACTTAAAATTTAAAAGGCAATATTTAGCAAACAGAAAAGGCAGGCAACAGCTATCAACTAGAAGGAGGAGTTATAGGTTGTAGGAAATTAAGGCAGCAAAAGAGCAAAATCTCTGACTAGCTGGAATAAGGTAGGTCCTGAAAAATAGCTATAATAAAATTCTGATGCTTAGCGGGGTGGCAGAACTTTTAATGACGGATGTGTTTATTCAATATTTCTGTTTTGTATCTTGAAAGAAGCAGGAGGATGTATTTGAATCATATGAACATGATAAAGTATTTTCCAGTCCATTAGTAGCTGTGGAGGGTGTTAAACATCTCTGAGAGATAAATAATTTTAAATCAGCAGGCCAGGATACTTGCACGGATGGATTCTGTGTGAAGTTGATGGAGGACATCTCCAGTTCATGCTCTGAATTTTTAATAGATAGCAGGAACAGATAGGGATAGAGGGAAAACACCAGCAGTCTGGGTAAATCCTAGCACTGTGCTCTGATTCAGAGAGTGAAGAAAAGGTGGTCTAGAATACTATGGACAAAATTAGCCTGATATCTGTCACAGACAAAACTCAAGGAAAATCTGATGCTGGTATAAATTCCTAAATAATTAGGCTGGGGAGGTGATTAATGCCAGTCAATACGTGTTTGTTTCTTTTTTTTTTCCCCCGAGTAAAATCAATGTAATAAAAACAAAAAAATCATATTTAGAAATGACAGGGTTGATAACTGTAAACATGCTAAGACTTCTGCAGAGTGTGGGATTTAGTATTCCTCTACCTTCTGGTTAAAAGTTGTCAGGGAAGCACATTAGGTGGGTTGAGAACTAGCTAACTCTTTTCTCAGAAAGAATTTCAGTGGAGAATTATTGTCAGCCTGGGGAGGAAGAAGAAATAGGACAGATATGCAAGGACTATCTTAATGCCACTCTATTTTCAGAAGAAAATCAGAAGGAAAAAAAGTAGGTGACTTCAAGACTGAAAGCGTGGGAAATTGTGATGAAGTCAGATCAGTTTGCAAGTGAAATATAGCCCACTAAGGTTAAGCTGGATTCATGTTTAGACACAGCCAGGACAGTGTTAAACAATGAAGAACAGGCAGTGAAGATCAACCTGTAAAAAGAAAAACTATGTCCTGGAGAACAACAGCTGAAAGAATTTAGCGAGTCAGACTAATTGGGCAAATCTTGGACCCAAGCTGTTAATTCAGTCTTTTGACCTGTAAACAAGAGGTGGACTTGTGGGATCTGTAAGGATTCTGCCCTGAGACCTATGCCACTACAGTGCAGCTGTTTACCTTGTTATTTTGGAAAAAAATCAACAGCAGTGATTTAAGGGCTGGAGAAGCCTTACACCAAGAGACTTGAAGAACTTGAGTTGTTTAGCTTCTCAAGACTGGGAGGCAACATCTTTACAAAGTGTAATATCTTCATGAAGAGAAAGTGTGCTGTGTGCCAAAAGGTTCTTTATTGTCACAAAGATACAACCACTAATTTTAAAGCTTCAACCAGATGAAAGTGAATAAGAGTTAGGCCTTTTCTTTTAAGAGTAAGGATTTTTAACTATTGGAAAACAGTGACAAGGGAAATGCTCTATCTCCCAATCAAGAGCAGATACCTTGTTGGAAGATAGACTAAAATGACAAAATTAACAGTCAAGTTGCAAGGCTTACTGGTGAGGTAATGAGCACATAAAATAAAAGATATTATTTGTTTTCAATTCTACCAATCCCTGGTATATTGTATAGTAGTGCACCTGACAGGTAAGATTTATAATCTGGACAGCACTAATGTAATTCATAGGCAAGCCTTGATCTTGGTGGCCACAGAGGCAAAACTTCTATTCATTTTAATGGAATAAGCAATTAGCTAAGTCTGGTAAAATGTCAGACTAGATGCTGATCAGTGAGAACAAATCTGAAGTGATTTCTTGATATTTTCATTCCAGTTAATAATTCTTGGCTCCTTTGAAGTGTAATTCAGCCGTGGCCAGTGATTGCTACAGCTATCATTATCTCACAGATCTGCCAAGCACCTGAAACACCTAGTAGAATTTGCTTAGTTTTGCAAGACAACAGATTTTTCAGCAAAACCAGAGTGGCTAATTGATAACACATAAATAACAGCGTTAAAAAAGAGTGTGATTTTACTTTTTTGGCATATCTGGTTACTGAAATCTCTACTTTTATGCATTTTGAAATGGTGATTATTTTATCGTAGCACAGATTTCTGTGTCAGACTCAGGAAGAGATTTCTAATCTCCGAGGAAGCAAATCAAACAGGGAAATATTAAGTACCATGAACTGATAATGAATGAAAGAGAGAACGCAAATTTAGACCGTAAACAGTTAATACAATAATTAGCCAGGTGATTTATTCAGTGTAGGAGTAAAATTTGCACAAGCTACTTAGCATATGGTGATAGCAAGTGCAAATATGGTTGTCTAAGAGAATTTTCACTGTGCTATCTCCAATAATCAACTCAATGTAAAAGACAGTCAATAAGGAATATCTGTGGAACAGATCTTCTAGTACTTGCAAATTTGTATTCTCTTTCCAATTAGCCATGGGCTAGTATATTGACACAGATTGTTAATATCTATATCAAAGTTCAGGCATCATCTAGTGTAGCTCACGAATGAGTGTCCAATTTGATGTGCAGAATGTTTTTACCACCCTACAAGATTACCCATCAAGATCACATTGATAGAATATATTTGCAATGAAAAAAAACCTCATTGGCAAAAATGTTCTAATGTGTCACACTACAGCTGGAAGATTAAAAATATAATTAAATATATCTTCAAAAACACAACAGCACTGTCAGTAATCAGCAGGAGTAGGGCAAATAATGTGGAATATTAGAACAACTTGCTATTATTGTTTTTGCATATCCTTTTTTTTGAGGCATACCTGGTAGATTAATATTTTTTACTCTGTCTGCAATAACCAGTCAAGAAGCTCAGCAAATGCAATGACAACTTGATAAGAAAAATGATGTGTTCGGAGATATAAATAGTTTGAGCACACACTGCTATTTCCATAGATTCATAGAGGTTAGGAATGTATCTTGCATAACAGAAAAAAATCATTGACAACTATTGGGCACTCTTCAATACACATCTTAACCAGTTTTTCAAAAATGAGGAAAATGAAAAGAAAGGATTTTTATTTTTTTTCCATGGGATGTGTACTCAGAAACCCTGCAAATTGTGCATCCTCAAGAGCATGAATCAGAAGCACAAATATAAGTTTAAGACTTGACAGATGTAAAAGTGCTATAAATTACTGTTAACATTGAATTTGATTGTGGCTTTGTCCCAGTCTCAAACAAGGACCAAATGCCTCAAAATGACACAGGCATCACCCCTGGCTCACTCTTCTCTGTGTTTTAAAGGCAATCTCCAGGCCAGGCTTGGGGCAGAACTGGCTGATTCTCTGGATCTTTGTTTCACAGGTTCTTGTTTGGATTTGATCTTAGCTTGAACCTATTGGGAGGCTGAGAGTATTGCACAAAGAAAGATGAGGAAGGCCTACATGGACAGTTTTATTCACAGGATCTCTAGCTGATGGAATTCATTGACTCGAACAGTAAAGTTACTCTCAGGAGATAAACAAAGAGAGAGAGCA
>NW_009258783.1:177887-194236 GCF_000687185.1 Egretta garzetta | reverse complement strand
AGAATGGAAAAGTGAAAACTCTCCCCAGTGGCCAGTCAGGAAGAAAAACTGTCATGTCTCCCAGATGGGCAACCTCTCTTGGATGTCCTCTTCAGTGCAGCAGATATTCCCTCATCCACCATGTCCTGCACAATCTCCTAGTTGATGGTTCCTGCCTATAATCCTACTAGCACTCCCTGGAACAAGCTTTGATTACATGTTGCACATTGATTAACCACTAAACTTTGTGCATACAAATCATTATTATGTACTGCAGTCATTCATTAAGTAATCTTTTCTTCCTCTGTGAAGTTATACATAAAAAGCTACAAAAAAAAAAACGGGCAGGAAAAGGGGGAGAAATAAAAGAGTCATTCTCACATCAGTGACAACTGCTTCCAGGAGAAACGTGACTAAATCAATATGTCTCAGGATTTGCAAGTTCAAGGTCATGAGAACAACACGCAAGAACAACAGTGTGAGGTATGCAAGAGTAAAAATGCCATGGCAGCTCCAGAGTGCATAGGTGAAGCTTGAAGAGTGGCAGAGTGGGGCTGCAAGTGAAATGGAAAGCCCTCAGCATGAGAAAGGTTAAGGCGCTCTGCAACACAAAGAATACTCCAAGTCTCTCCTCTGCTGTAACGCAGTCAAATGGGCAGTCAGCTGCAGACGACTGTCATATATTGTGCCTGCCCTCTGGTCCTCCAGGCATCCCATACGTCCTCATGGTGATTCACCCACCCAGCCCTGGACAGACATGTGGTGAGAATCCATCCTAGGGAGGCCCCAGCATTACCTAGAGCAACCACAGATGGGAACTGTAGGCAGCCTGAATTTAGGCTAGCTACAAGGGCGATGTAACTGTAGGGACTTGAGTGTTGAGGATGGACTGGAGACAGGCTGTTTCATTCTCAGTACAGTCACAGCAGCTGTAACCGAGAAGTTTGTGTTTCTTGAGCAAGTTCAAAAAAGAGGCTAATTCATCACCTCCGCTAGCTCACATTACTTCTCTTGATACATATGGCAGAGGGCTAACAATGTCATTGCCCGTATAACCAAAGACAGTTCAAGAAGCTCTGCAGGAGGTCTATCATTAAAACCTAAAAATATACGTGTATCATCCTTGATACATCAGACTTTATGACAAATAATAAACCTCTCAGTGTAGGTTCTTAATCTCATTAAACATCCAGAGGTTTGTCGTAAGGAACAATATCGGGCTATGGGAAATTCTGCTTCAAGAAAAGTCCTAGAAGGTTCAAAGAAAGATTAGCTGGAAAAAGGTACGGGAAAGTGTTCAGTTCTTGTCTCATTAAAAGTACTCCCTCTCAAAAAAAGTAATGCATAATCTAACAATATTGTATTGTCTGTTATTAACAGATTCCTAGGAGACATTATAATTTTCCCATACTAATTTTAGAAAGGTTAAAGAAAAATACATATTGGAAAAAAAACTTGGTTTCCTTTTATGAAACCAAACAAGCATAAAACCTTGTGAATGTTGTTTTCCTCTTGTCCAGTCACGCCATCATTCAACCTATTTTAAACCTTGACCCTGATGAGGCAATGAAGACCAGGTGGCAAAGATACAACTCTAAACTCAGATTGACCTACTTCTTTTAGCCACAAACATGAAGACTGCAAACTTTAAAAGAGTTCATGTGTCAGACATTGTCCTTATTTTTACATCTGCTACATAGAATAGCTGAGGATAAAACACAAACCTGCCATAGGAAAAGCAAACCAGCAACCAAAATAAAGTAAGTCTTTTCCAAAAATATTAAAAGTCCCCTGAAGGAAATCAATATGTGAAATGTATCTTATGAAAACATGGATTTCTTTAGCATTTTGATTATTTTATACTATTAACAGTAAATATTTTTAACACAGCAATGTATCAGTTGTATTAATGGGAAATCCACTTGCAAGATTCGGTACAAATATTGAAAAGGCACAATTCTTGCCTGGTAAGCCTTTTGTCACACAGCCACAGGCGTGATGAAAAAAATATATTAACAGTCAAGGGCAGAGGGATATATCCCATTTACCAACATGAACCATGTGCTATCCTTCAGAAAATTCACACTTCTGATCTAAATCCCTTCCCACTGATGTAATTAGGAACAGAGTCAGACCAATGACTGTTGAGTCAAACCAATGAGTGTTCTTGGAAAATCTACCTATTGCTATAATTATAAGGCTGCAATAAGGCATTCCCAAAGTATAAAAAATGAGAATTTTTTGGCTTTCAAATGAAGGTCTTAATATGCTTTTGGAAGTGGAAGCATATGGCTCACTGTGTGTCTAATCCAAGCTGAATGTTTCTCTGACCTGCAGAGCAGTCTGGCAAAAGATAACAGTGCAGATTCAGTGACCAAAAGCACCGTTCTCCCTTTGTACAACCCTTTGTACCTATCTTTTACAGAATAAAATATTGTGTCCAAGTTGCTAGGTGAACATTACAGATTACCCACGGGGTTTGACAGAGACTGAAGAAAGGCTTTGCTGTGCAGAACCCAGAAGAGGCTTGGATTCCTGTTACAGTGTCATAGCCTTGGATCTCAGATGTGTGTCTTTACAGCTTCTGGAAAGGCCTGATCCAGAGCTGCCTACTGTCAATGCAAAGGCTTGCTCACTGATACAAGACTATGGAAACCAAGCTGCAATGGTGACTGTGCTGGAGAAGCAGAGAGACAACTCGGAAGTCAGAAAGGAAACCAAGGTGCTCAGCCAAGAAGACAAAGCAAGGACTACGGCTGACACTACACAACTTAATGGTGTGGATACTTGCACACAAGCTGTTGTCCTGCCATTGAGAAAATATGAAAAAGGCAATTTGTATATAATGCCAGCTTGAAAGACAAGGAGAACAGGGAAGGAATAATTTCTTATTAATCACCATTGCAGTGTATAACACAACAGTCCTCTTGTTTCTCTTCTGTGGGGAGGGGAGCTGCAAACCAAGCTGCTGAGAAAGGATCACACAGTTTTTATGACACCATGCGATATGATGATGACAAACTAACTATCTTGTGGTATCATCATCTTTGGTTCTCCCTGAAATTTTAAATATTTTTTCTTCTTAAACACAATTTATTTTACTTCTCTGCCTAAGAAATGCTTTATCATCACTTAGGCAAATGAATAAACAAATCCCATCTCTGCTAAAGCAAATGGAAAAAATCTTATCTGACTTCCTTGGAGTCAGGATGCCACCTAAAGAGCCAGGTCCTGAGTAAACAAGCAGCGTGTGCTGCTTTCATCCAGAAGCTGAATAGACTGCAAACTCCATTGCCATAGTCTGCAGCACAAAGGCCCTGTGAAGCAACCACAGAACGAAATACAGCATTATTTTTATAAAGGATAGACACAACTGAAAACCACAGCCAAATATAAGCTGGAATTAATGGTATTCAAAGCAGATTTTAGCAACATGGCAGGAACGGTAGAAGATAGTGTGAATATTAACAGATGAACATTAGGCACACAACCCACCCACGCACTGACAGTGCCTGTAATGCCTAATGATACATTTCTAAGATGGGTGAGACAGAGCATGTGAAGCCATTTGAACAACAGGAAAGATATGCTCTAGAAAGGGAATTATTCCTGTCACCCAAGAAGACAGGAAAAAGGGTTTCTATTTTTCATGGGTGGAAATTAGAGAAGCTCCATCAGCTTCTGGGGAATGACCCCATTATATGTAAGTTGAAAGTCTGGACCTGCACTGCCAAAGGATGGTGTTGGTCTGAGGGTATGCTCTTCTCCAAGGGAGTTTCAGAAATGGCGTTTTTCATTATAGTTATGTTATTATGTTTAAACATATTAAGATCTCAATTAATATTTTGTTCCTCCATACTTTTATAAAACTCAGCCAAATAATTCCCAAGAAGAAATAGATACATCAGATTTTTACTACCTTGGTGACTGAGACAGAATCTTTTGTGAAAATAAAGGAAACCTTGAATAAAATTGCAAGAAAAAAAAATCTTTGTCCAAACCAAACCAGAATTTTTTTCATGGCTGTATTCTGTTCTTTTTTAGGAACTGATACATACCACTAGGAAAGTGCTACATCTTGACTTAAAAATATAATAGGCTTTTTCTTTTATTTGTCAATAAAACCTGTAAAAGTAAAGAGCAAACAGTCATTTGGCAGACAGTTTGGCTGTAGATACCAACACTGTGTTGGTAAGTGGTTAGATGAGGTGGCCTGTCAAAATCGAGTCCTTCCCCCTCCCTGAGTTTGTGATTTCCTATGGGTAGAAGACAAGATTTGCACTTTTTCACAATGATGGAATGATGGCTCCAGGCACTGGCAATTCAGGTCTCTGGGCTCATGGTATGAACCCATCTTTTGTAACCACACACATACTCTGAAGTACATACGATAAGGATGTACTGAACATTTTCTGAGATGAAAGATCATATAAAAACAGCTGGTGTCACTAGATTCAAAAGCAATTTTTATCCAGCCTCAGTGCAATGGAAATCTGGGAAAACAATTTTTCAGGGTTTGTAACTATCTGGAATTTCCTTCAGTTCATAAATACCTGAAAAGCTTCTTTCGGGTCTTGTTATAATCTCCCTGTAAGAAGTTCATTTATGTTGTTTACTATTATTAAGTCAACAGGCATAAATGAGCAGCGGAATGTCAGGGGAAAAAACAAACAAAACAACATGGACACACTAATACTAACACTAACAGATACTAACACTAATGATAATTATTTTCAACACGTGAAAATGTTTTAGTAGATAGGGATATCTGACCTTTTTTGAATATTTTATTAAACTGCTGTCTTTGTCAGTTTATTCTCCTATCTTTTTGGATCAATCCCAAAGGAACTTCGAACTGAGTTTAAACTCTATTTAAACTGTTTAAACGGAGGATCTACATCAGAACAGCAGGGTGGTGCAAGATCAACACTCTCCTATTCTTACACTGAACTGTGCTACTATTTATTCTTAAGAATGAAGGGTACTTTGGAAAGCAAAAAGAAGTTAGGCTGAATTTTTGAGCCTCATCAACTTTTAAAGCCAGTTAAACTTCTTCCTGTCTTTGTATTCCATAATGGAAGTTTGAAAAATGTCTGGCCATCCTTGTCTCCTTCTGGTTGGGTTGGAAGGACAGAGAATCATGCTAGGAAGTTTCCCCCATGAATGGAAACCTTCCATACCTCTTAAATCAGAACGAAGCTTTGGGAATGGTTTCTGTCCAGTGGTTTTGGTCCTGGGATTATTGTTTATTCTCTTAAATCCAAGATTCCACAGCAGACAACATTCTCTTTGCATAATTTACAGTCTCCCCTGCTTTTTTTAAAGGGGTTGCATGTGGGGTTTTATTTTCATGTGGAAAAGTAAAATAAAATATGTAAAATGACAAAGGATGCATTTTTATTTGTTTTGAGGATGACCATCTATGGTCTATGAAGCATTTTGCATCTGTCTGCAGATTGATATTTTTCGCCCACAAAATTACCTC
The DNA here is from genome assembly GCF_000687185.1 of Egretta garzetta. Taxonomy (NCBI): domain Eukaryota; kingdom Metazoa; phylum Chordata; class Aves; order Pelecaniformes; family Ardeidae; genus Egretta; species Egretta garzetta. Next base: position 188,772 of record NW_009258783.1, on the reverse strand, counting down.
TCTGTCTGCAATACATTAAGTCTGAAGTATCTTATCCCCCATCCCATTCCTATTCCTTTTTCTTCCCACTGTTTCAATTCATCAGCTATTTCAAAAGCACTCCCTGCTGTATTTGTTACATTTAATATCTGCAAGAAGCCACTTATAGAAAGGCGTTCACTACTATTAGAAGGAGAAAAAAACCCACCCTTTCCCATTTCTATTAACAAGTTTAAAGCAACCTATTTAACTTTTCTGTCTTCAATTTTTAATATTTTTTTTTTAATTCAGTTTGCCTCACATAACCTTTTCTTTAGTGTATTAGCTACAGCAACTCAGTCTGGAGAGATACATGAGATACACGTACACTCAGTGTCTGAGGGCTTTTATACCCTCCAGGATGGAAATTCACGATGGTAATTTTAGCCTAATCAATTGAAATACAAGATTGAAGCTACTGCTAATTGACTGAACAAAATTGAAATTTGGTGAGTGTCATAATGTCAGTTTACTCATTCAAAGTTTCTCACTGACTGAGAAGGGAGATTGTTAGAGGAAGGTGCCTGAATGAGAGGTTACTCAAGAGTCATGGTCAGGTGTGCCTCTGGAATTGCAGGATAAACACAAGACATTTGCTTGAGTCAAGCTGCCTCATATCTTGTTGCAAAGTGTGTTGGTTATTATCAGAAAGAAAGGTGTGTGGTTAAGAGACTTGCCTCAAAACGTAAAGGAATTCAGTGATAGATGGGAGAACAGAATAGAAATTTAATTTCACCCATTTCTTTCCTATTGCATTTGTATCTTTTATAGGAAGGTGAAGAATTTTGTCCTTTGGTAGGAAAGCCATGACTACTCTCTTGAAAGAAAAGGGATGAGCATCAGAAGATTACTTCCTTGTTGAAAAAGGTTTTACAACTTCTTGCTTTTGGTAACAACTATTTCAGCATCTAATAAATCTACCTAAATTCATCATCATAAAAGGAACTTAGATTTCTCAGAAATAATCCTTAAATTCAGATGCTCTCAATCAATCAAAACTTTATTGAAAGTCCACAAGCTTTCTTATGGGTGAGAATTAACTCAGATGGATGTTTAGCACCACCTAAACACCAGTTAAACACTCAGAATACGTTAGGTGGGATATTAACCCTTTCAGTGGCTTTTTAGTGTATTACAAGGCAACTTTCAACTAAACTTTGCTGTTTAAGAACAGTATTTATGAAAAGCAATACACTAAAATTACCTGGGGTTTTCATAGCACTTCACCACCAATGTTTTTATGCCTCTGGATAAAATTCATAGTTGATCTCTTTGCAGAAAACTTATGATGCAAATTTTACAGGGAGAAGCTTGTAACCTGTAGGGATATAGGTCATAAACTTATAGTTTCTTCAGCTGACATGCTTATAGAAAATAGAATAACTGCTGGGCACACATGTTATCCTTCATATCTTGTATATTCACAAGACTATCTTTTTTTCCCAAATATATCAACAGATGTGTTATGAGGGAGTACTTCTGCCTACAAACTCGGTTTTGTCAATAACCTCAGACAACATTGAATAATAATGCAATTTTCCAATGCAAATAAATACGGAATTTTAAAATATTTAATATTTTTTTATACTTATCCAAAAATGTTTTTGTTGTCTGCAGCTTCATGTTGACCACTGATGATGCTAACCCTTGTAGATGCTATTCGTCTTTTAATACAGACATCTGAGGCAAGGTCAGTGAAGCCTACATTGGTGATCCAATATGACCTATGATGACAAAGGAATGCTACAATTAATGAACTTAGAAAAAGTTGATGGAAAACAATTTTCTCAAAAGTCTGTTTTCTAACACTCTTGCAATCTTCAGTAACTTACAGAAATTTGTTTTTAATCTTTACCTACAGAGCACGACATGAAATTATCTTTTTCTCCAATGCAGCCTCCTAAATCCATCCCCTCTTTGATTGGCAGTTCGTTCACATGACATGAACTGTGCTGCAGGCATGGTGCCCACAGCCTACTTTACATCTGCATTCATTCAATTGCATCAGTCATTCTCTGGCATGAGCCATTCAAAGGCTCGTATAACCCTGGTTGCATTTCTGAAAGAATTCCTGGTTAAGGTTGTTATTAATTTTGCTAACAATAAGGGTTATGGCTCCAGAATAATACCACTAAGCGTATTTTACTTAAACAAAGGTTTCTTAATGAGAACTGGCTTTGAAAAGGAATGTGAGAAAATGATGGGGTGTAATCAGCCTTATGCATCTTTTTAGCTCACCCCATCTACATTTCAGCCTGTAATGGAGATATGTACATAAAATGGGACTGAAATCACTCTGAACTACTTCTTATTCAGGGGAGAGAAACAGATGCCTTCAAAGAGTAGGAAACCTGGATCAAACAACATTTGTCTGTCCTATAGATTCTTGGTGGAATTTCCCTGTTCTTCCCTCTTACTTCCCTTGTAATCAGTGCTTTTTCTTTCCAAAACAGTACAAGTTAAAGGCTTTTCTTTTCTTAAAAGACTTTTTTTTTAAAAAAAAAAAAAAGAACGATAATGCTGATGGCCAGAAGTAATTAAGGCAAAGTGTGCAACTTGACCAATATAATTCTGAGCTATTTAGTAAAATTATTCCTCTGATGCATTCTCTGAGTATTTTTTGAACAGCAAATATCAGCTCATGGGTTGCTTTGCAAATTGGTGGCCATCAAATTCTCATGGTATTTATCTGCTTCTCAGATGAGCAACTAGAATTATTTAGATTACAACAACTAATACAGTCAGGAGGACCAATTGTTCTGGCAATCCATCAGAAAGTTGTAACATTTTCCGTAACTCATGGGGAACCAGTAAAGTTGTGGACCTGGATGCCAAATACTGGTCTTCCTTGTCACTTCTTCACTTAGGAAAACTTAGACTTATTGTAGGTTTAGCCCCAGATGTAGACTCCAACATAACTGTAGACTCCTGATCCAGCTAAAGATGTGTTGGCCTAACTGACCTTGTCAGCCAGTGGAACATGACGAGGATATTTACTTGGGCCTTGGACTTGAGCGTAACCAAACAATTTCACGTTTCCTTAAAGAGTTTTGTGGTCTTCTTTTACCTCAAACACTACATATTTCTTTTCATATGGATAATTCTCATCAGATCTGTCAAGAAAATACACAAAAATAAAGGTCTGCAATAGTGGCAATGCACCAACTGCTTGAGAGTGGGAAGACAATGCAGCTTCCAGGCTAGAAGCTGTGTGATGAATTCAGTGATAAGTATAAATATAATTTCCATCATGGTAGAGTTCTGATTTGCATAGAAAGCAAAGCGGGGGATTCAATTTGTTTACACAAACAATTTAATTACCTCGTAAAGAGGAAAAGAACCACAAAAATTAAAAGGGTTGCAGAAAAAGCCTTCCAGTAGAGATTTGATGCTGGGAAGTTGGGCTTGTTCAGGCTGAAGAGAAGGCTTCAGGGAGACCTGATTGTGGCCTTTTAGTACTTAAAGGGAGCCTGTAGGAAAGACAGGGGAAAACTTTTTACTAGGGCCAGCTGTGACAGGTCAAGGGGTAATGGTTTTAAACTGAAGCAGGGTAGGTTTAGACTGGATATAAGGAAGAAATTCTTTACAATGAGGGTGGTGAAACACTGGAACTTGTTGCCCAGAGAGGTAGTGGAGGCCCCATCCCTGGAAACATTGAAGGTCAGGTTGGACGGGGCTGTGAGCAACCTGATCTGGTTAAAGGTGTCCCTGCTCCTGCAGGGGGGTTGGACTAGATGACCTCTAGGGGTCCCTTCCAACTCAAAACATTCTATGATTCCGTGATTCTATGAAGATACAGAGATGAAACTACTCTGGTTCATGTCTTTCATAGGAAGGAAAGATGGGGTGTGATGGGAAGTTGTAACACAGCAAAGGGAGCAGAGCCAGAACCAAAGAGTGAAAATTGAAGCTTAACATTTTTGGCAGTGGAGGGTAGTAAGTTTTGGTGGAAAAAAAAGAGAATAATGGGTGTGGTATCCTCATGGGTTTCAATGCAGCATTGTTACTTCTGTGGGAGAACTGTCTTGATCGGATTGATACAAGAGTCCACAGGTGGAACTCCAGAGGAAGTCAGAGTAGATCATCTAACATTTCTTTCTGATCTTAAAATCAGTGAATCTGCCATCGAGTGCCCTGTAATCGCAAGCACCACAGGCAGTGAGTGCTGACGACCATGCATTTTACAGAAGTAGAATGCACTAGTCTTGTACCAAGCCATCTTTGTATAATTCATGAAGGAACAGGAACCAGATCTGTAAATTTGGCCACCGAATACAGCACAGTAAAATTGAACAAAGTCCATCATTTTTGGTAGATTTTTATCTAAAACAAAGGAATGCATTTCATGGCTGATGGGGAGGAAAGTTCATGCTCTGGATGCCAGTTTGGGGGCACTCATTAGCTGGATGTGCTGGTCTCCAGCCCATGGATGAAAAATCCATCCTGGGGACATCATATGATGGCTCACATGGCAGGACGACCTTCTATTCTCATCACCCACCCCAGTGTATAAAAAGCATTGCAAGGACAGAAATTATTCGCAGGGCAGAACTGGTTATAGACTGCAGATAAACCACTTTAAGGCATATTTTATAGTTTTAAAAGTAAGTTTATTGACCTAGATTTTCAAAGACTACATTTCCTCTGCTAAAACATATTCTGTTTGTTCCCTGGCAATACCTCCTCACAACATCCCTTTGACGATTCTCGTACTGCTGTTTAGTCATATTAGTATTCAATTCTGATCCCTGGTTATGTTAGCAGATGAAGTGAAGCACACAGACAGAACACATTTGTTTAGCAATGACTTGAAAAGGTTTTTATTAGCTGGAATTTTGAAAGTATCCCTTTGTACGGTATTTCAAGTGTTAGCTAGCATCTCTGGGACCAACAGCAGCTGTTAGCTGATTAGCTGCTTTGCATCAAGAACATCTTGGTTCACGTTTTTTTCCTATGAACTGCCTAATAGTCCTATAGATAGGTGTGTATGTAATTACTATAATTAATATGAGATAACTAATTAACAGTGCTGTAGGAAGTACACAATCAAATTAATGTTCCTATGGTAATTTGCAAGAGAATGAAGATGTTCAGAGCAGGGAGATCATCACATTTTTCACCCCCCCCATAGTGGTCTCCTATCACTTGGGCAGCTTGCAAGACAGCAAGCTGTGGTTAAAGCCCTGGACAATATGACAGAGTGTTTGGGATGGGTTTTTATCAGAACAAATATGATGTTGATAATTCAGGGTGGAAATCTGAAAACACTCTCCAAATGTGCTTAGGTATGCAAAATAGCTTTTTCAATTTTGTTCAGGTTTTGCTCATTAAAGTTTTTCAACTGGTTTAGCCTGGCACTTAGTACTCACTTCAAAATGATGCTAAACCATTTCCTGGCAACCCTCTGCCTGCTTGGGAGTCATGGTAGGTATACTCTCACCCTTAGAGACCCTGGGAATTAGAACCTCATGTCCAAACTACTGGAGGTAAGTAAGATTTAAAAGCCTTTAAAAAAAAAAAAAAAAAAGAAAAAAAAAAGAAAAAAAAACCAAGAAAAAATACACCAGGAGTATGACTGGTCGACATTTTCCCATTAAACCTTTTTTCTTCCATCATGCTCTGCTGTTGTCCTCAGAGACACAAATATAGCAGCACCGAGGAGATATCTTTGCTAGTAAGTCTACCCAATAATACAGAAGTGAAGGCCAGGGCAATGAAAAACTGTTCCCATAATCCTAAAATGTTAGCTCAGGCACAGTGAGATTAGTGTTAGACTGACCTTAAGTAAACCATTTCTGCTTGGCTGGTAACTAAGACATTTGGGTTTGATCTTATTTTGATCTTATCTTTGTTTTGAAGCATTCCCATAATCTTTTCCAAATCACAGTGATTTGGGTAAGATTACTGAAGTTTCTTCAGCAGAGGTTTCTAAGGAAAATCTGCACAAACATGAAATATTTTTCAGTTGTTTTTTTCAGAAAAGCAAGCTAAAAATCTGTCATGTTTCTCAATTCATTCTATTACCATGAACAATAGTAATTTACATCCTTCTTTTCACAGTGATGATTTTATACAAGTTCAGAAACAGGCCTTTGAAAGTTTATAAGAACCTAATACCTTCTCAACATTAAGACAAATAACAAAAGGCAGACAGACATAACCATTTCCATGTGAGTGCAACACTAAAAGGGCACCATTGATACTTTGGCCAGAACATGCACCCTCACTGCAGTCAACTGTATCATGTTCTGATGTGACTTCAAAGTATGAGTGAAATGGATTCACTAGATTTTTCAGGTTCAGTCCATATTTTCCCACCATCCTTACCAATGCTATAGTCATTACAGTATGTCACTGGTATTTGTATGCCACCTATAGCCACATTACTTTTGGCATACAGTTTTCAAGATATCCAGTCAAGTGTCTAAGAGATGATCTTGGATGCATTTATCAAAATTTGAGCTCATGAAAAACTTAATATTTCCTCTAAAGTTCAGAAACTCTTTTGATTTTTTTTCATGTAAATTCTAAAGAGACCGGTAGACATTGCTGAAATATCAAAACCCAATTTCTTATGTATAAATTTCTTTTAATTTTGGAGTATTTCCTGAAGAAATAGTGGATTTTTTTATTCTCTTTATTTTGTTTCCCCTTGTGAAACATGACATGTCTAAAACTCACATTTTTCCTTGCAAAACATTACTGGTTTATTTGAGATGGCTACAGAATTTTGCATTACTAAATCTAATTTTCTCACTCTTACATATTTGAAACTTCTAAATGCTTATTTCAGTTATTTAGAAGTATGCTACATGAAGACTGGGATTAAGACCTAAGATCAAGGACAGCATTTCCGTAACACGCTCTGAATTCAAACTGAAATGAAATGAAGAAATTGCTAATCTACAGCATCCGACCACCTCAGAGGAAAAGAAGGAGAGGAGGCTGGAATGTTTCCCAAAAAACCAAGTTGAGGATCTAGCGCAAAAATTGTTCAGTATTGTAGTAATTACAGCTTCATATTTCCTTCCACATTATGTTGTAAAACTGAACTTCTAGGGAACAAAACCAGAATCCTAGAGGAAGCATAAAATAGTTCAAAAACCAACAAGCTGTCCCATTATGAGATCACTAAACAAATGTTCTGTTTATTTCGGTGCTGATTTTGGGTCAGATTCCCCTTTTGAGCACACAACTACAAAGACAAGGGAAAGGAAGCTCACAGGAGCCAATTGTCTTTTTTTTAGAAGTTCTCTATCACCATCTGCTGGAAAGAGGATCTCATTGCTCTGGAAAGTTGTAGGTAAAATAAAAATATTGGCTATTTTGAAGATACAAATAAGTTTCTGGACACTCCACTCTCTGAACTACACTCAATCTTGTCCTCATGACTTGTCTTTAAAAGCATTATTACCATTCTGTTACCACAAGGAAGCTAAAAAAATCATTGTTTTTCATTAATTCTTGTCCACAGTATACTATTATAAAATAATATCATATACACAATCTGTGATAAATATAATTATACATTATACAATACAAATATACACAATAAGATGCATTAAATTATTAATAACATCTCATTAATTGTGACCAAAAGTAATTCCATACTTCAGTAAACTGTACATTACTCAATTTTCAGGGGAAAATTTTTCTCAGCTCTTGTTAATGTTTGGCTAGTGACATCTTCCTGGACAAACGATGCTCCCCAAAATGCTCACCAGAGCAAATGAGCATTTTGGAAAATCCAAGCCAGGAGGAATTCTAAAAGTTTTTCCCCAGGTGGGGAGAAAGGCCAGATATAGCTATTTTCATAGAAAAAAAAGGTGCTTAAAAATGTGACTAAAAATACTTCAAACACAAAAGGAGCAATTTGTGCTCTCTGATCACTAGGAATAGGACAAGAAACAAGGAAGATCTAACTTACATATTAGGGAAAGTTTTCTATTGGGAAAAGAAGTTAATCACACTAGGCTGTTGACAGATGCTATGAAATCTCTTTCACGGGCAGCTTTTAAAATCAGGTTAAACAATTATCTGTCAAGAACTAGATAGTTACTGTTGATGTTGTTTTGAAGGTGACAATGTCTCAGATTGTTTCCAGTCCTTCTTCTGGGATGTTATCCATATTGAAGTCTGTCATGTCTTAAAGCACTGGTCATATCAAAGACTCAAGGCACTGCTCATCTCATAAACTGGCTTCCCAAATTAAAATATAACCATCATATCCAAAGTTTATATCTGTTGAAGCCAACATTACCATGGAAATCCTGCAACAATCTGAACCACAGCAGTAGGTGAAAACCACAGGTGTTATTTAGAGATGAGAAACTTAACTGAAAAGATTGTTGTGTATAAGACAAGGAATGGAAACCGAAGTTTAATTAACTCCAGCTCTAGGTGCCACAAAGCCGAACAGATCTGTCCTGAGGGGAATATATTCTCCCTCCCTAATCCAGGGGAAAATCTAGAACCTCAGGCTTTTAATTCCAGCAGACAAACTGTTAACTTGGGAGGGTATTCCCTTTAAATTGCACAAATAACTTTCTGTTTATGGAGAAAGACCACAGCAATGCAGTGGCTAAGGCACATGATTGTGCGACTGCAGAAAGGCAATACAAAGGGCTGGAGCCTGTTTTTCTTTAGCTCTTCATTTTGGATATCTAATAGCAGTTAAATCTAGATATCAACAGTTGTTTCAGGACCACAACAGATTTTTTCCACAAGGCCAGCAATTTTAATAGCTGAAGTTACATGAAAAATCTGACACAAATTCATAGCTTCGGCTGTCCCTGACCTGTATTTTTTAAGAAGCAGTAGCAATATTTAAAAAAAAAAACCCTAACCCTAAATATTAATACTAAAAAAAAAGACAAAACCCAAACAAAAAGACACACACATGAAACCCCGTGTTTTTAGGATCTCTCTTCCATGCTCACAAGTTTATATTTAATTTACTACCTAAAGAGCTCTTCAGTGTGAAGTTTATTACACTAGCAACATTTAGCTACTCTGAAAGCATTGCTGGAGGAGTTTGAAACTGTGCATAATAAACTGACAAAGAAAGGTCAAGTAAACAGCAATACAACAGTAGCACATCAATGTCTTTTATTCAGCATAAAAACAAACTGCTGTCTTTTTTACACTGAATACATTTCTTTTAGAGATGGGGTAACAAATTAGTTTATGAAAGAGTTATTCGAATAAATCTTTCCTCTCAAAAATATGGAGAAGTAGAGATGCTAACTGCTATGTGTGAGTTCTTCCAAGTCTTCTCCCTCAAAGTGCCTATAAAAATCCAAAAAGAGGATAATCAAAGAACATTCCTCCTCACAGTAACAATTATTGTGGTTTGGGGGAACTTTACCACTGTCTAAATTTAAGCACCTAATTGAAATGTTTTGCCTAAATGTAGGTGTTAAGTATCACAGCTAAAGAGTGTCTGAGAGTGTGCTGTCTCCAGCTCCTGCTCCAGGAGGGCTCCTGCATGCAAAGAGCTAGTGGTATCTGCCATGTTGAGGTTTTGAATACCACAGGGATTTTAATATGCGTTTGTTCCAGCAACCAACTTGAGGTCTTGGTGTCTACATGTAGGTGTCTCTACACAAGGTAGTAACCATAGTGGGGTAAACTGAGTCACTCCCTAGGCTCCTTTGATGACATTGACCAAATCTTCATCACCTGTAATGGACATTTCACACACAGAAAGCCAGTAAACATAGAATTATATAATAGAATCATAGAATCATTAAGGTTGGAAAAGACCTCCAAGATCATCATGTCCAACCGTCAACCCAACACCACCCTGCCTACTAAACTATGCCCCAAAGTGCCACATCTACATGTTTTTTCACACAATCACAGAATCACAAGGGTTGGAAGGGACCTCGGGAGATCATCTAGTCCAACCCCCCTGCTAAAGCAGGTTCTCCTAGAGCATGTTACACAGGACTTTGTCCAGGAGGGCTTTGAATATCTCCAGAGAAGGAGACTCCACAACCCCCCTGGGCAGTCTGTTCCAGGGCTCTGTCACCCTCAAAGTAAAGAAGTTCTTCTTCATATTCAACTGAAACCTCTTATGTTTCAGTTTGTGCCCATTGCCCCTTGTCCTGTCGCTGAGCACCACTGAGAAGAGTCTGGCTCCGTCCTCGTGACTTCCGCCCTTAAGATATTTGTATGTGTTGATGAGGTCCCCTCTCAGTCTTCTCTTCTTCAGGCTGAACAAGCCCATCTCGAGGCACCCCAGGATACCATTGGCCTTCTTGGCAACAAGGGCACACTGCTGGCTCATGGTCAGCTTGTCATCCACCAGGACTCCCAGGTCCCTCTCAGCAGAGCTGCTTTCCAGCAGGTCAGCCCCCAGCCTGTACTGGTGCATGGGGTTCGACCTCCCCAGGTGCAGCACTCGGCACTTGCCCTTGTTGAATTTCATCAGGTTCCTCTCCGCCCAACTCTCCATGTATGTTGACTCCACCATCTCTCTGGGCAACCTTTTCCAATGCTTGGTCACTCTTTCAGTAAATAATTTTTTCCTAATATCCAATCACAACCTCACCTGATGCAACTTTAGGCTGCTTCCTCACTAGCTACTTGAGAGAAGAGACCAACACTCGCCTCACTACATCCTCCTTTCAGGTAGTTGTAGAGGGTGTTAACGTCTCCTCTCAGCCTCTTCTTCTCCAGGTTAAACAACCCCAGTTCCCTCAGTCGCTCCCCATCAGTCTCATGCTCCAGACCCCTCACCAGCTTTGTTGCCCTTAGAATCATAGAATCATAGAATGTTTTGGATTGGAAGGGACCCCGAGAGGTCATCTAGTCCAACCCCCCTGCAGGAGCAGGGACACCGCTAACAAGATCAGGTTGCTCA
>NW_009258783.1:116025-173280 GCF_000687185.1 Egretta garzetta | reverse complement strand
GGGAGGGGTGAGGAGAGAGGTTGCCAGTGAAGACTGAGGCAAAAAAGGTGTTGAGTACCTCAGCCTTCTCCTCATCTGCTGTTACCAGCTTGCCCGTCTCACTCATCAGCGGGGGTACGCTTTCTTTAACCATCCTTTTCTGGCTGATATACCTGTAGAATCCATATGGAATATGGAAAATGATAGGAATTATAACAACACCTTCATTTACAAGTAAGCTTGTTGATAAGGGGGGAAATCAAATAATGTACAATTAGCGTAAACAAGACAAAAAGTCAGGCACTTGCTAATGTGTCCTCCTTAGGCTTCCTGAACAGGCAGGGAAGATTATGTATTTTATTGTAGGTATAGTTTCTGATGGAGTTTTAGGCATTATTATATTCAATATTTCTAGGGAATGTGTTTGATTTATTGTCTTTTTTTTTTTTCCCTCAAACAACCCATTCTGTTTCCTCTGTGGAAGATGCTGATTTATAACAGTACAAACCACCTAGGTGACTAACAAAGATTTATACAACCAAGTTTTAGGCATCTAATATTGGAAGAATATAAATCACATTGAAGGCTGGTGTGTTGTCTGTGCAGGGGATTTTCTGAGTTCAGGGGATTTCTGTTTTATGATGTCACTCTTCCCTTTTTCTTTGAATTAGCAGAGGTCATATAACGAGCAACTACGTTGGTTCACAAGCTGTTCCCTGCAGTTAGGACTGAAATGGGTTACTGTCTGTTGCTCATCTGTCTTCTTTTCTTTGTGTTACTGGCCCACTAAGGTTGGTGGAATGGTTGAAGAATATTCCTGGTACAAAGTGAGACGTCGCACAAGCACCATTACCCAACAAAATATATTCATGCTTTGCTTTAAAATAGAAATGATCCTTTTGATGTAAACTAAACACATGCAGAAATGCTTTGGTGGGCTGGGGAGAACACTCACCATACAGTGATAATGAATACCTGGGTTCATGAGTAAATACCCTTGTTTGCATGTGAATGCAGCTGTTTCCCATAATATTCTCCAATTATTTCTCTGCATGAGCAACAGCGCAAAGAGGAATCAAAACCACAAAGCACCTGTTTGAAATCTGAATTGAAGTTTGCCAGAAATGTTTTTTAGTATTTAAATGATTCTACCTTGAGTGAACAAATGCCAATGAAATCCTATTGGGGTTTTTTTAGTTGGTTGTTTGGGTTTGGGGTTTCTTTTTCCCATGTGTTCAGATACCACATGGACAATTCAAAGGAAGAAGAAATCAAATTTTTTTAGAGTTTGAAGGGGGACGGAGTGTTTGGTTTGGTTTGGTTTGGTTTGGTTTGGTTTGGTTTTTTTATATATGAAATCATCTCCTCTAGCTCAAGAAGTGTCAGAACCACAGAGTACTGAAGCCTGGGGCAGTAATCTGTGAAAATATCATGACACACTTACCCGCCTCTTATATTCTTTTTATGATCTGCCTTCCTAGATATACTCATAATACAAGGTGCGGTACTGCGTGGGTGTTATAAACAACTCAGTTCAACCCCTCTGTGTAAGGAGTGGCGATCTACCTTTAGCCACTGTTGGGGAGAGGAAGGTTGGCTAAGAGGATCTTTGGTCTGACTCAGTATTACTGTCATTATGCTCAGTCATTTATTTTTCTTGAGTATTTAGCAAACAAAAAATCTGTCTTCCATCCAAACTCTGCCTTTATTAATTAACATGGGACTCAGTCCCTCAAACTCTCAATATATAAACCTGAGTAATGAGAGAGTTAGATCAAGTATGTCAGACTGAGTCATCCTATCTGCTAAATTTCTGATCTGTCCTCTGAAAGTACCTCTGCATTGACTGTGAAGGTTGTCAAAGGGCTCCATTCAACTAACTAAGCATTGACATCCAATCTCCCTGGAGACACTGCAAGGTGTCTGTGAAAGCCACACATTGCTGGAGGACACAACCCCAGAACTAACTGGGGAATTGGGTCCTCCCAGAACAAGATACAGCTGGTATCAAATGACTCATGGCTGAATCAAGAGCTAAATGACTAGCATTATACAGACACCTAAAATGAGATTCATCTCACCAAATGTAGAAACCTCCAATCCAACGTAAATATTTACATGAAAACTAAATACCTAGGCTATATTCAAGACCAAAGAATTAAATCAATGTTTTAACCCACATCAGAAACAGATATCTACAATATTGGGTGAAATGAACTGAGTCAAACTTTGTAGGAAACAGTTTCTTTCCAGGAACTTTATAAAGAAAACTCTCCTTCACACAAAGGCACCTTTTTAAGTGTCCCACCATTAAACAATAAGAAACATTTTCACATTTTCTCAGTTCCTCACCTAAAATTTGATTATGAAATTTGTATGCATCCTATGTTACACGTCAGGAGTTTGGAGACTTTGAGGCACATAGCAAACATTCACAGGCCACTTGTGTAAATGCCCCTTGGTTTTCCTAGCATTGCAAAATACTCTGGGGACATGACTCATCACATTTCTACTGGGCTTTGCATATAATCTTCATCAAAGGGTGACACTAGAGACCTTTTAGGCTCTCTATGACATGAGAGACCTTTTAGAAAGGATTACACACAAGAGTCGTTTCTCAGTTGTGTTTTTTTCTGCCTGATGGTCCTACCACAGAAGAACCAGCAGGGCAACTACCAGCTTTACAGTTTGTTTATGCTCCAAATATGCACACCTGACTTTCCACATACAAGTTGCACCTCAGATTAAACCCAGAGGAAAATCAGGAGCATTGCTTTCTCTGCTGGCCCTAAAATTACTCCAAAAGTAGCTAATGGAGACAAGAGGCAATTTTGGCCCAAGATCTTCCTGAGCTTCTCACTACACAGCTGTATTACCAGCTCTGACACAGACCAGGTCCAGAGAAGGCCTCAATAAAATAAAGTAACAGAAATTAAGACAGGAATCTATTTCTTAGGCATTATCTGAAATTCACTGGGTTGTGGACTACTGTCCTTATCTGAAGAGCAGGTATTTGATGAACCTGGTGAATCCAATAATTAAGTCCATTTTCCCATCATTTTTTCTATGCTTCAGTGAAACACTACAGTTTTAAAAAAAAGTAAATTTTGAACATCAGTCACAGCAGTGATACTTCCTCACAAAAGGGCAAAGAAGAAAAAAAAGGATAAATCTCAGGGCCATAACCTGAAACACTTTGTCTTTTTGCCATTATGTTTGACAGCCCTTCACTTTTGTTTTCTTCATTCCAGACCTCCTTATCTCTCATTGCCTTAAAAAATTACTCGACTGTGAGTTTCCTATTCCAAGATTACATGGAGAGAAAAAATTAAACCTTATATACCAACATGGTTTGCATGTTTGAGTGTTGCACCTGCAAAAACCATTCTCTCATGGAATTTCACAGGTTTTAGCTGCAAATTTTTTTCTGGCACCTCAGGAAACAAATTTCAGAGAATAGAAAGACTGACTTGGAGACTAAGGATCACAGGTTTTAGCTGCAAATTTTTTTCTGGCACAAATTTCAGAGAGTAGAAAGACTGACTTGGAGACTAAGGTTTTTTTCCCAGGACAAAAGAGGTTTGAATATTTCTGGATATTCATATTTTTTGATACATCTGTGCTTTCCTGTCAGATCACACGTAAGGAAAACTTACCCTCCATTTTGCCATCCCTTTTGAAGGGGACAACCCTCCTTTCCATGCAATGCATAGCCTGTAAACTCTGGGGCTGGGATTGCTTGGCTGGGACAAGTGATAGAGTGCATTTCCATTGCTCTTGAAATATATATAAAATATGCTCAGATCGCCGCCCTCTCCTCTCCATCACCAGGACATGTTTGCAATAGGCTTCTGCAGGCACCAGGAGCAGAAAGGTAAAGGTTTTTCACCATCATGAATTTACTAGTGGGGAGCGCAGGCATTTAAGACAGCCTGGTGAAGGTTTAATAAGGGAGTTTTTAGCTGTTGGGAGATGGCCATAGCCAGTAGGTGCCACTGCTGCTCCATACCACCGAGGAGCAGACACCACATGTGCTTTGCCATCAGCAAATTCTGCGTATACTACTTTGTATATTTTATGATTGAAATATGAGGTATCGAGAGAAATACTGAATGGGCTGTGAACCACATTTTTAATGGTACTTTTTAATATGCAGTGCAATTTTATACCCTATCTATTCAGCAGACCACCTCCTTTGGTTGTATAGTTCTGTTTTTGCTCAGGTGTATGCTTTTTTTATACTTTCTGAGGAGAAAGGTTCTGTCATTTCTTTCTGTTCAGGAGAATAAAAAGAAGAAAAAAAGAAGAAAAAAAAAGAATGAAAAAAAAGAAGAAAATTTTGAATTAGTCCTATTGAGCGTCACAGAAACCATTCACTATATTTCATAAAGTTAACATAGTCACAAGTCACAGTAACAACTTTCAAAAAACCCAAACCAAACAAAAACACAGAGAAATAAATATTCGAAACACTGTTTTTCCTCTCAGAGTGTGTGCATGCCTATATATACATGTGTATTTGTATATGTATAGACACACTCTACATTAGGCATATGAGGTGCTTGTAGGCAATTTTATGTATATTTGAAATGATATAGTTTTTAGTTTCTGTAGGTCTACTGAATTCTTGACTAAAGCTGTCAGTCCTCAGTACTTGACCCTATCAGTTGAGAATAATATTTTTTTTCTCCACAAGATGTCGGTGTCTCCTACAGTTTGTGTCGTGGTATGTTTGCTGGTAATGATTATTCACAGTACCTTAAGAGGAATTCAGTTAACTAAAAATAAGAGAAGTGGTTAAACACACAACTCAGAGAAGCATTCTACTATTTAAAGAGTTTGCCTTAACTGGAGAAATGAAGCTATTGACTCTGCTTCTAGAGAGAAAACTTGAAAGATTAACACTCTAACCCCAGCATTTTATCCTGTTACTTTCTCTGATATTACAAAAGATATGAGACAGTTGCCATACAGAGATGGGTTACTGTGAACTGTGAAAAATGAAAGTGCTGTTTGGAAAGTTTCTGAGATTTCTACCCAAAAGCAAACATCAAGTTCCTGTAAATATACTATCTATTTTAAAATATTAAACATATATATTATGTGTAAGTGTGCGTGCAGGAGCTACTCATACTGTTAACTCTGAAACAAGCATTTCTTTAAATGCCAGTAGCTAAATAATGGTCATTTTCTTTGTGCCCACAGGATGTCTGAGTTCACTTTAGAATATAGCCATTGAAAAATTAGAGGGACAAACTCAGTCTTTGTCATCAAGGTTTTCAATATTCATAAATACAGGGTTTAACCAAAAAACAGTGAAAAAGAGCAGAGTAGCTGATGCTCAATGTAATAAACCTGTCAGAATCCACATGTGCAATCAAAGTGGACACGTTGAATTCATTTTTTTACACAGAAAGACAGATTTTGCCTTGATTCAGTTTCCCTTTGTTTCAATGAGTTTTCATCAGTGGAAGCACCAACTTTAGTAGAGTTCATGGTTCTCTATCGGTTGGGTACTCGGTTATCCAAACCAAGCTGCAGTATTGTGTTATTTCCATTGTCCAGTTAGTTCCAGTGAGATTTTTCACACCAAAATATTGCAGATCAAACAATACTGTAACCATCTGCCTTTTAGCCTGGTGTAAATGACTGCGCAATCAATAGTCTTATCTGTATCTAAACACACCTGTTCTTTTGCAATGATACAATCAAAAATGCAATTTCTGAAGACAAAGGTTCATTGGTTTCTTATTGGACTCCATTATTTAATATCATATCTGGATTTTTCAGACTGAGAGGCACACTGTACATTTATTACCCAGCTAACTTTAAGAGGGATCTACGATCAATCTCATGTGTGCAAGCAAGCATCTCCTAGAATAATCCTTCCATCCTTACACTAGCAAACAGACCATCTCAGACATCGCTGCAGGCAATGAAAGCTTTCTTTTCCTTAAGGCTGTAGAATCAAAGCTGTGATGAGAACACAAGTAGTACGTGTACCCATTAATCCACTGGTGGACACAGACTCCATTTTGTTTGTAAGTTATCTGTGCGCAAGGCTTCTTTGGAGAATGTTTGTTCCTTGAGATGGTTTGAATCTTTTATTTCAATACAGGGATTATTTGGCAGCCTTTCATTGCCATTGGGCAGCTCACAACTGGCAATTTGATATGCAGTTAGCAGGTTCACCAGCTTGAGACTTTATTATGCATTTAAGGCATTTGGTGTATTTCTTCAAACCCCTGCTTCTGGTGAGGGTCCCAGACGCATGTTAAAGCTCGGCATGGCTGAATGTCAGCTGACAAACAAAAAAACCCTTCTCTTGCTTTGAGAAAAGGTAGGGCTTTACCAAGCCAGCTTCTTGGCAATCAATATAGATGGTACCTCTGGGACGCCTCTCAGACCATTCCATGTGTGCTACATATCTACATTACCATATATTAGTGGAGGCTTAACCACCGTTTTCTTTGGTGACTCTAAAGGAATTTCTATCCTGCCTGGTTTTAGATTGCTAACAACAAGTGAAACCAACCCCAAGCCAAATACAAAGCTGGGATTTCTTGTTGTTTTAATCCAAAAAAGGGACAGTTGAAGTTACTGAGTAAAAGGACAGGGTATCTTACAGTATTGTGCTGGAGGACCAGAGCTTCTCTTGTGTTTTCTGTAATTTGTTCATGGTGTTCAGTGAGCCAAAAGCCCTAAATTATCTAAGCAATTCCATGAAATGAATAACAGCTTGGAGAAGCACCTAGATAAACATTGAGGAGCTACATATAAATGCGGCAACCTCTCTTTCCTTTAACATTTCTTTCAGTGTTGTTTACCAATATGCTTAAGGAACATTCTGCTCTCTGTTTAACAAATTGCTGTGTTTGCTTCTCAACAGCAGCTTCTTCAGAAGGTCCAGTAAAGCTGCAAAATAAAGAAAGGAAATCTGAAGTATGGGTGTAAATACATGAGAACCAATACCTGAAAGTGCAAAGCAGAACTTCTCAGGAAGCTTTCTGCATCTACTATTAAGATCGTTGATATATTTTAGAGCAGAGTACTCAGATATACTGCCACTCCACAGCAGAGACTGCAGATGACTTGGGTTTAAATGACTGCTGCCAAATTCAATAACCTTTCCTTGAACAAAACCGCTGTTGATTTTAACTGTGTTATACTTAAGAAAAAAAAATTTCAGAACAAGGTTCATAATTCTTTGTCTTATATTTCTCATTCATCTGCTAGCTCCTTTTAGGAACCTACTTTATATCTGACTTCGGGGGGACCTGACAAATGAATGGTATCTCCCGTCTCTGAAATCCTAATCTCAGTAAAACTATACCAGTTTTCACTACCTGGATATGTGGCATATAGTACTTAAGGAGAGAAAAAAGATGATCCAGCCACTCATTTTGTGCAGCTATCCTAAAGTTAGTTGTAACTTCTGCCGCTGCCCCTCCACTGTGACCCTTTGGGGCTCAGTTCCCTATAAGCAAAACAGGTCGAATGACATTTTCAGAAAAAAACTTAAAGGAATAAACACACAAAAATTTCTGAGAAGGTCAGATACAATGAGATTTTGTATAATTGGATTATAATTTTGTACTCGCATTTCCATACTGGCAGTGGTCAAAGATACTCCCTCCCTTACTGCTGGCAGCAAATTCCAGAGCTGTGGTCTTCTAGTTCTCATCTGGCACATCTCATACTTCTGGTTTATAATTCAAATCATACCTTTTATACTTGCATTGCTTAAACTAGGCATCATGTGAGGCATAATTGAATTCAAGGAATAAATCCTGTAAACTTAAGCAGTTGATCCTTTTCCCATTGAAGCCAGTGATTCTTTGTTATTAATGATACAGAAGACCAGCATCAAGCCACCACACCTTCCACTTTGCCACTTAAAAGCTGAAGAGAAAATGGAAGTAAATTCCCTTCACAAGCACACTCCTTTTCTCTCTGCTTACCTCCCAGTAACATTGAACATTCCCTAAAGAATGAGTAAACAGCTAATTTGGGTTGAGTAAAGTAGGAGCCTCAGAGGCGATCAAAGTCACCGTTGGGTTGTGTTTTTTTTTTAATCCAGCATTTCTTTGTGACAACATATTATGTCAGCTCCTCTAGCTCATTTGTCTGCTGCAGTTCTACTTTATCAGCCTGGAGTAAAAAGAATTGATATGTCTGGTTAGATAAAGTAAATGGAAACTCAGGACTCATTCCAATTTGCTGTACTTTGATATATTTCACAAACCTGAGAGTACTGCATGTAACACTAGTTGCTATTTGTATATAAATATTGCACATTAGAAGATCTCTTAAAGTAATGTTTACATTTATTTCTCCCCTTCCTGCCTCCCCTCCTTGTGTGTTTATTGGTTTTCTGATTGGAAGACAAATGTCATGCTTTCTGACTACATTCTTTTTCAATCCAAGATGCTACCCCGAACGAGAATTCATCTTCATTGGTAGCTTGCTAGTCTGATAAAATAGAAGGAGATATTTTCCAGGAGCACTGGCTACCAATGCAGCTGAAGCTTATAACTGCAATAAGTTATTCAGTGCTGTGCAAGATGAGTTCTTAAAGATATTTGATCATTGCCACCAGCCAAATCTATCTTTATTGTAATTTTGTTGGCTAGACTAGAAATGCACTGAAGATAGTTCTTGAATCAGGTATTATTTATTATGGGTTTTGTTCAATGTTTTAGTGTGAGGTTCCAGAAGTAAGAACAAAAGGGAACAATGGTCTGGAGGAATGGAGAAATACTGGTCACCAGTGACTACTGAGTATTATATTTCTGGTGGGAGAGAAGGATTTGGTTTTTTGTTCTACTCTCACTGTGGGGAGATATATTTTGCCCATTTGAATTCTTAGTAAGGTGATTTACTGTTCAGAAAGGCTGCTTTGCAGTTAGGCAAAGTTAGACAATGCTATCTCCTCAAGATCAGCTGAAATGTCATAGCACATCGGTGGACACCTGCTATAAACTAGGGGCAAGTATTTCTATTTACAAATTGCTTTTTCTGCCAGCTGGTTTGAGAGGGGTAGGAGCAGGAGAAGAAATATTGTAAAAAGGGAGACACTGGTTGGATTTTATCTTACTTCTCTCAACATACAAACATAAGGTTTGGATCTTGTTCTGAGACAACAACACATTTATGCCCACGCAGGACAAATATAATAATACCCTATTTTTTTATTTATTTATTTTTTTTAGAGGCAACCCTGTATAAAAAGGTGATTGTCCTGCCTGGGGGTGTCAAGTAATATTGCAGCAAATAAAGTCCCAGTATGTACCTCTTGCTTGCTATTGACACACAGATCAGTAAAACCTGGAATCTGTGATAGCAATACTGTTTGGAGAGGAAAAACAAGACTTGCTGTGTCTCAAAAGGCGGTTATATAGGAAACCCAAAGTAAAGCTGGGTCCGTATTAGATTTTACATGTTGAAGGCCAGAATAGAACTGGGGAAAAATGGTAAATTCAAACTTATGTAAACTGTTTACTGTTGGGTCTTCATTTCTGAAAATAATAGTAAAAAGGTAATTTCAGGTAGACCCATAATGTTACATTTGATGTTAAATGAAATAGTCAAGTTTGTTTCTAGGTGATTTAAATCTATATTTTTTCCACTTTCTGTATATTCCAATTTTTAGGCAAAATACAGTACTTTGAAATGAATGTCAGGAAATTTTTTAATACTGATATAAGACAAGTTAGCATTTTTTAAAAGAAAGAACTAATTTGGGAAATGTGAAAACATATACTGTGGCACATTCAAACTCTTACTTTTTATTTTCTTTTATTTCAGCCAAAGCCACTCCCAAAATTTAATCTGAATTTAGGACTAGTTTCTATTTCTCTGTATTCCAAAAGGAAAGCTTCATTTCTCACCAGATTTACACTTTGTTGGGAAAGAGCTCAAATTCAGAAACTCTTATCCTCTGTGCAAATTATACATCCTTTGGCAATAAATAAACACTTATTTCAGCATCTAACAATGCATCTGCCATGCTTGCTTGAATTGGTATTTTGCCTAAACAAGAGCTATTATTAGTAGCACATCTGAAATTGTCACCATGAATCGTTTGTATTTGAGGATGATAGTGGCATCATGGAGGCATGTGAATCCAAAACACTGGACATTAATATCAAGCCCATATAATTATACTGCCAGGCCACAAGTGATGTTCAGCTCTGTGAGTGGAAGCCGTAGAGGAAGGGTCAGGTGCATGTACAGAATATGAAGGAAAGCTCTTGACTTTCAAAAGGGACATCAGTGCATCCAAAGACCGGGTGAACAGAATGAATAAGTTTGGAAGTAACTCTGCTATGATAAACAAGTGTGTACAAGGCACTGAAAGTATTATTTTTGTTTACAAGTATATCCACCCTGAGACAAATCCTGCTTCCAAGTTACACCTGTGGAACGTTTTTGCACTCACTAGAACTGTACGCACACAGCCAAAAAGATGCCTGAGAAAGAAGAATAATTTTAATCAGAAAGAGCCAGCTCTTTACTCCATCCCATGCTGTCTTGAGTGCAAATGAGAGCCATGGCTGTGGGGAACCTAATCTGATTGTCATGTTCTCAGAATACATCCTGGTACATGCCCTGGAAGGCAGAGAGGTGCAGAACATGTCTGTGATTCTGCCGCAAATATGAGGGTTGTGGTTAAACATGTGTCACTCCAAGATTTAAGATCTTCTGGACAGGTAGAGCATCCCATGCAAAACAGCTACTCAGTATTCATGTTTCTTTCAAAAACAAATTTTAAAAATTGCTTCCCAATTTAGGCAACAGGTGAGCTCCATCTGGATTTTAGGTCTGAGACCCTGAAATGGCAGTTTGATGTTCAAGCTTTTCAACAAAGACCACCTTTGTGCTTGGCAAAGTTGGAGCTGTATTATAGCTGGGATCTTCAAAAGATTTACATGAGCTTGAACTCTCCACAGTGGTGTCCAGCAACAGGACAAGGGGCAATGGGTACAAACTGAAACATAAGAGGTTTCAGTTGAACATGAGGAAAAACTTCTTTACTCTGAGGGTGACAGAGCCCTGGAACAGGCTGCCCAGGGAGGCTGTGGAGTCTCCTTCTCTGGAGATATTCAAAGCCCGCCTGGATGAAGTCGTCTGTAGCATGCTCTAGGAGAACCTGCTTTAGCAGGGGGGTTGGACTGGATGATCTCCCGAGGTCCCTTCCAACCCCTGCCATTCTGTGATTCTGTGATTCTGTAATTCCAAGCCCACCATGTACTTGAATTTTGAGTCAAGTCAGTACCATCTGAGACAGGAAAAATGTAGAGTGAAAAGAAATACAGAGACCTTTTATTGCCAGACTGTCAACCATATTTTTATTCTTTCAGTCTCAACTACATGAATAAAAATAACTTTAAAAAAAGCTCTAGCTGAAATCTCAGAAGCTTAGAATTCCTGAACCTTAAAAGATCCACCAGAAGAGGGATATTATCACAGGTCTTCTATTGATAGTTTTATCCCTTTGAATATCCGAGGTGAAACACCATTCTGTGATTCTGTGATTCTGTAATTCTGTTTTATCTCTTTGAATATCCGAGGTGAAAGTTTTCTGAAGTCATGAGAATGACTGACTTTATTTTTCAAAAAGCTAAACTTGAAAAAAAAGTTATCTCTACTTTAGGTTGGATGAAATTCAAGTAAATTTCAAAACAAAACCACTGCAAATTCTAAGATGCACATTTTGGTGCTTTTAGGGGCATTTTTGGAGGTGGGAGTTTGGACAAAACAAATCAATACAAATTCACAAAATTAATTTAGAAGTTTCAATTTGTGTGAAACATATTTCCTGTGGAAAAAAATAAAAATAAAAAATTACCCAGTCCTGCAAACATCCCCATTTAACAGACAGAAAAACTGAAATACATAGTGTATGCAAGGTACTATGTCAAAGTCATTTTCAGCTCCATTAGAGAGCCAAAATAACAGAACTTTAATTGATGTATCAATCCTCCTATAAAGTCTACATTGTCCACCGAAAAGATATCAGATTTCTTCAGTCCATGTAATATTAACCCAGTTTTATTTTAATCTGGTTCTGCTGAGTATATGCACATATCTGTGTAATAATAAATATAAAGGTTCTCTGCACATGCACTTGGTTACTGGTAAAATATCAGTACTGTTCATATTTCCAGTTTCCGTCCCCTTCACCCTGTGCCAATACCAATTGGCCTGCATTACAGAGATAATTTGCCTGCAAGATTTTTATACCCTTTTCAAAATCTTTTTTAAAATGACAAAGCACCAGAAATGTATTCCAATTTGGGGGGGGGGGACAACACACATGACACCACCAAAAAATTCCCAAACAACTTCTTAAAGAGACAAAGGGAAATTAGAACTCAGAAACAAATTACAAACTTCTGTATCAACTCGAGAGTGGTCAGTAGACAACCAGGCAAGGGGGCTTACATGGGAGTAAGCTTAAGACCATGCTGTAATATCTTGGTCTGCTTCTTACTGTCCTGGTTCCATCCTACACTGTGTCTCACTTACAATTCTACAAAAGGAACACAAAATAGAAGATACTCCAGCCCTCTGTATACAGGTTTCACAACAGATGAGCTTCAAATTTATTCAGTCATATAACTAATTACCTGAGTTGATCAGCTGCTCAATCTGATTCTCCACAGCAGCGAATGACGAAAGCACAATAAAAGCTTGTTAATCATAATGCTTTTCTTTTTCTCATGGTCAGTATGAATTAACTTATACACAGACTTGGAAAATACAGATCAACATTTCTCTATGTAATAAAATAAATAGATAATAAATAAAATTTTAGCAGGGAAACTATATGTTTTGCTGGAGAACATCTGTGAGGAAATTAAGAACCTGAAGAGTACTTCCAGCATTGATAAGAGTTTTGTCCCTAACCTGAATTACTGAATGACCATTTTGATTCTCAGTGGTGTTTTTCAACCAGCAAATTTCTCCAGGGAGTTTGTAGCTTCTTTGTATTTTTTGAAAAGGCCTTTGAGGACACTCCTAATTTAGTTTTTGAGGCAGCTAAACTGGAGAAGAAAGATAGAATGAGCAAGTCAATACCATTTCTTCAGTCTCTTGCATCATGAACAGGCAAAATCCATGGCACACCTTCTCAAGGTGGGAGCAGCTGTGCTGTGAGCACATCCTTACAAGCTTGGTTCCATGGGGTATGTCAAAGGAAGAAGTGGACAAGTACTGCAAAAGCATGTTTTTTCATCTCTGGCTGAATTACCTCAGCTATTGTTTTTACATAAGGAGAGCCAAGCTTTGAAAATTAAGTAGGAAACATACTCAGAAGAGGAAGGTTATGGTCCTGTTTTTAAGGCTTTCAGTCTTTTTTTAAGTGGTTGGAATGAATGAAGTGAATAATGGAAGTTACGTGCAACACTCTCAGTTTCAGTTCTCAGTCTCTCTAACAGGTAAATGGTGTCAGAAACCATATTATCAATGGATTTTAGTAGTTTTACATGATGCAGCTGTTGAATCTTCCATCCTGCTTTTTCTTCATTGAGGTCTCTTAATTGGGGCCTCCCTTGCCAGTTCCAATTTCAACACATTTGAAATTTCTCCCTATCACATTTGGCTGACACTTTTTTAAGATTGAAAGTCTTTGAAATGAAAAGAAGATGAGGGACAGAGAGAGGTGTACAATCACCTGAAGTTCACTTCTTTAGGAACACGAGAAAAATAAACAGGCATTAATTCTTTTTATCTGCAGGTCTCCACACATCTCCTCAATATGGAAGAATTCTTTACTACATGAGATCCTCAGGCTCTTCTCATGCTGTCAAGGCTGGTACTTCTCCACTTCCCTGGCATCTGGGAGAACTGTTCTTCACCTCCTTGAAGATGTCTTCTAGCTCCTTCCTGTTTCTGCATTGCTGGAGGAGAACTTTCTTCTCCCTCACAGATGAGCTGAAGGAGTTGTGGTTCTCTGTAGTTACTCTAGGATGGAGCCATGGCTTCATCTTCCTGACTCAGTGTGTTCTGTGCATCTTTCTTCATTGTTTTTTGCTGATGCATTGCTTTAGCAATAGATTAATGTTGCTACTTAAGAAAAATGGATATTTTCCCACTAGCTAGAAAGTATGTTGCTGTCTGAAACTCAATCAGGGACGTTAAAATGTTTTAGGCCAACTGTGCTAACAGACCTGAATATGATCATCAATATTTGCTTTGTTCGGTCCCTCCAAGTCTCACTGCCAAAACTGTAAGTCTTGTCTCCCTGGCAGGGGGAACAGACGACTAGCAGTTTTGGGGCCACCCAGCCTGACTCCTGGCAGACAGTCTAGTCCTTCGACAAATTTTTCCGACAACAGCCACACACGCTATCTATGTGTAATGGCCTTGGTGTTTCAGGAGCAGTTTAAGGTTTGTTGAAAGGTCATAGGTTGGAAAATTTCTCTCTCCACTCATTGTTTCGAAAAATGAAATCAGGTGAGAAGATCTAACAGAATCAGATCATACCAAATTAAACTAACACAATCTATTCATCTTCCTCTGGGTTCTTCCAGCCTCCTGGTAAGCAATAGGCAATACTACACATCTAGGCAAATAAGGTACTTTTATTAAGTCAGGAACCCATGAGAACAGAAAATTGGCATTTTAGTAATTTGGTCTCATCTTGGGAAAGAGAAGGGAGAATCTTCAACCTCAAAACGATTCACCAGCTTCAGTTAACAAGAAAAAAAAACACAACAGCTCTTTCTCAGAACACATATCTTTTTGAGATGCCTGCAGATATGACAGGGGAATCAATCAGAATGATCTGTGTAGGTCTGATTCAAAGCACTAGAGAGGCAGTGGCAAATACACCAGGCAGAACATCCAACCTAGCACACTATTTTCATTTTTGCTTCCCTTTTAGCCCTTAGTTTTTTACATTCTGCACCACAGCCTCAGCAGCAGCAGTGAGATTGAAACCAGTTCCACAGGTCTGCATGCCCTCTCTCCCACATGTACAAGAGGGAGTTAAAGGCCATGTTCATAGTGGTCAGACCTTTTTTTATTTATTTATTTTTACTGAGAAAGAAGGAAGGAAGGCAGATAAAGTTTGGTCTGAAAACCTGATTCTAAAATTTTGGGGTTGAACTCACACTTTTTCTACCTGAGCTAAAATTAAGAAAACATGTGGATGAAAATCTTGTGGATGGAAAAATTAAGTACAAATGAAAAATTCTAGTTTCAGTTCTGGTGACCTTTTTCTCTAAAATAACACCACTTTAGCTAATTTCCAAAAGTAAATGTTTCTTTTATTTACTTGAAGGTTGAAACATTTTATTTTGGAAAAATAAAACGTCAATAATAATAAAGATGATGTTTTAAATTTATACATGTCTCTCTCATGTTTTTGGTTTTGGAAACTGAAAAAAACTGCTGAATTAAATTCTGTCCATAAATGACATAATACAAACTGAAATCATAATTTTCAGTTTTTCATGAAAACCACCTGCTGAGTCTTACTTTTTTCCAACAACAACCTCTGTCTCTTACATTTTTATGCATTTTTTTCCCTATTTACTTTGTAAGCAGAAAATTCTCTGTTGACTTAAGGCTGATGATTGTTTATATGAAGGAGTCTAAATCTGAATTCATTTTCTTTCTTTATATTTGAAACATTTTAAAATTTCCTTTAATCTAAAATCCCCTAAGTGACCTCAGCAATTATCCCACAACGGCAAAGGGATGTTCTCAGTGATCCATATTTTTTTTTTTTCTTTTTCCTAACTCTCGATCTTCAACCTCTCTGAACAATGTCCTAGAATTCCCAGTAACTGGGAGGCACTACAGAGACGCAGAATTATCTTGCCACTATAGATTCAACTACAAAGGTATACATTATTTCTTAGCTCTATAAACTGTGAGTAGATTTTTTTTCCAAGCTCGTATATACTTATTTTATGCTTTATTGCTCTGGTGGCAAATTTTAATTTATTTTTATTTCCAATGTTTTATTATGTTTGCACTCAACTGAGTTAGAGACCAGAATGGGTGATTGTTATACAGTAGTTTACTTTTAAAAGAAATAGGGCTTCTCAAGCAGCTAATACAGGAAGATGTATCACCAGCTTGAATAATTGTGACAACCATAGACGGTATCAGTGCCTGTTTGTTTGCACAATACCCTACTGCATTAAGAAAGCCATCCCAGCTGTCTTGGGCTCTGGAGTCACCCATTTCATCACTTGACACTGCAGCAGATGTTATGGATTGATAACAGACTTCACTTCATTCACTCCACATCTAAGATTACCTCTGGAAAAAAAAATCAAATACATTATAACACTCCCAGCCATTTGTAAAAAAAAAAAAAAAAAAAAAAAAAAAAAAAAAATCAGCAATTTATTCTCTCTTTTGCAGCATTAAATGTCTCCTTTTGGGCTTTGAATTTTTTTTTTTTTTCCTTTATTTAACATATTCACAGTGGTGGGTATGCATCTTAGTACCTCCGAAAAGACAGAAAGATAGATTTAATGATTTAATTATATTAAGACTTGGACAGGTTTTAGGATTATGAGTTACATTCCCATTATATCAGATGCCTTATGTTTTTAGTGATAGGATGTTAATGCAGCACGTTCATTGTGTTGGTGGCAGAAACACCAGACAAACCAAGCACTGCAGTTTTTGATCTAGCAGATGAATAGTGAAATTCGGATGTGCCATGCTTCTCTTCTGGTGATGCTGGGCATTGTATTTTATCTGAGATACAGGAGGTGAATGTGTAATTAAGTACTGTAGTGTTGTGCAGATAAGTGATCAGAAAATGTGTATTTGTGGCAGGGCAGGGGTTGCCCACTCACCTTTTAAGAGTGCAGCTAATGGAAGAACTGTGCAAAATACATGGGTGGAATAAAATGCATGGTGCTATCCTGCCATCGCCTGCAACCTAAATCATAAGGTTGATGACAGTCATGGGACTCTCTTCTCTGTCTTTGAAGGGGCTGGAGTAGCTGATGTCTTCTGTGGGACTGTGCCAGGTGTGCACCTAATATTGTGTCCTGTGAAAGTTCAAGGGGTGCAAAAGAAAGCACTGAGGTTCGGTTTCACTTCACCAACTTTGGGCAATTACATGAATCACCTGAAGTGGGAACACAGTCATCTTGCATTCCTTGTTCAGCTGTGGGAGAGCAGTCCTGGGCAGGCTGGATCACACCCTGGAAAAGATCACACCTCTGTCTCTCACCAGCTGTATGGACTCCTAGGACAAGCAGAGTCTAGCTTGGCTCAAACAGCGAAGTGACTGGAGATATGTGGGAGTGATGCAAGATTAAGAATGGGATTTCAGTGAATTCTAAGGGAATGTGGTGGGTTTGACTTTGATTGCCCACCAGGCGCCCACCAGGCTGCTCTATCCCTGCCCCTTCTCAACAGGACAGGAGGAGAAAATACAATGAAAAGCTCATGGGTCAAGATAAGGAGAGGAAGATCACTCAGAAATGGCTGTCACAGGCAAAACAGTCTCGACTTAGGGAAATTAATTTAATTTCTCGCAAATTAAACAGAGTAGAATGGTGAGAAATAAGAAAAAAACTAAAAATACCATCTCTCCCATCCCTCCCTTCTTCCCAGGTTCACCTTTACTCCTGACTCTTCTACCTCCTCCCCCTGAGCTGTGCAGAGGGGTGGGGAATGGGGGTTGTGGTCAGTTCATAATGCTTCATCTCTACTGCACGTTCCTCCTCATGATTTTCTCCTGTTCTAGTGTAGGGTCTCTCCCATGAGCTACAGTCCTTCATGAACTTCTCTGGTGTGGATCCTTCCCACTGGCTGCAGTGCTTCACAAACTGCTCCAGCATGGGTCTTTTTCACAGGTCTCTAGGGTTTCTAGGGTGGGTCCCACATAGGATCACAGGTCCTGACAGAAAACCTGTTCCTGCATGGGCTCCTCTCCACGGGCTGAAGTTTCTGCCAGGAACCTACTACAGTGTGGGGTCTCCACAGGCCACAGCTTCCTTCTGGGCACATCCATCTGCTCTGGAATGTTGTCCTCCACAGGCTGCAGTGTGGAAATATGCTCCACCGTGTCCTCCATGGACTGCATAGGGACAACCTGCGTCACCATGGTCTTCACCACAGCCTTCAGGGTAATCTCCGCTCTGGCACCTGGACTACTTCCTGCCCCTCCTTCTTCACTGACCTCAGTGTCTGCAGGCTTGTGAATTTATCACATTTTCTCATTCCTCCCTTCCAGTTGTTATTCCACAGCTTTTTTGCCCTTCCTTAAGTATGTTATCACAGAGGTGCTAACTGGCTCAGCTTTGGCCAGTGGTGGGGCCATCTTGGAGCCAGCTAGAACTGACTTTGCCCAATATAGGGACAGCTTCTAGTACCATCTCACAGAATCAACTCCTTCAGCCTCCTCTGCTACTAAATCCATGCCACATAAACACAATACAAGAAAATGTTTCCAGAGTTTGCATTGATATTGCATGTTATTTGGATGCTGAATCTCCATGGACAGTATAAAACACCAAAAAATCCCATGACAGCTCTTCAACACCTGGTTATAAATTGCTTTGAAGTATCTAACTTTTTGGTGTACAAATGGTATTGGCTTTTCTAGCATAGCTGATAAAATTTACTGATCTCAAGGTGTCCAACCATTCCTGATGGCACCAACAGGCTGATCCTGTTGTAAAGCACTTCCTGACTCATCATTTACAGCTCGACAACCCAAATCAGATGTTTTGAAGACAACAAGGAGGCCTAAATTGAATGTCTGCTTGTGGGAGAATAAAAAACATATCCTTCACATAAAAGCATTTTTTTCTGTCAATTTTCATATCATACTACAAAAATTGACAACATCTTGACAAAGTGGTTGTGAGAATGACTTTAGCATGAGCAAATTTCCACGCCAGTATTTATTAATAAATTGTCCCATCAGCTATTACTTCTGAACTATACAAAAAACCAATAAATACAAGCTAGATGCATGAAGTTGATTGTTTCCATTAATATGTGTTCATTAATAGCTCAGCAAAATGGTAAGGCAGCTGAAACTGAGACAGCATGAGAAATGCTTTTAATGTCATTTATGCAGACAGTTCCACAGAGAAAAACAGTTATTGTCCACCCTGTGCTTCAAGTCTGAAAGAAAGAAGTTTACTATATAGCCTGTAGTTCGCAGAGTTTAAAAATATTTATTTATTTATTTTTCTGAAAAGGAAATGGTACATTGCTCAATCTAGTAAGGAGCCAGTAATATATCTTAATATGAATAAGACCAAGCAGATTTTGCCAGGTATAAATGAGGTTTAATTTACCATATTTTATTCATTTCCTAGTTTTTATTCTCTTCAAAATCATCAGAGCATGATTCTGTAGTGATGGAAATTGAAGCAGAATTATTTTTTTATCTGTTTTTTTTTTTTCATACACACTTAAATGACTGCAAGAGCTACAACAACACATCATCACGCTAAACCTTCTAACTTCTTCCTTCTAGCATTAAAATAGCTGTGCTAGATATGACAGAAATTAGTGTTGGGTCCTCAAGAAAAGGGTGACTTCTGGATACAGGCTCTGAACGTCTGCAATTCTCTGTTTCACACAACTGCAGAAGTACGTATTCTTGTCTGATAAAAGACTTGGCAGAGAAAAGCAGGTAGATTTCTTTCCCATCTCATATAAAATGAAACATTAATATAAAGTCTGAAGGAAGCTTCTCAACTGAGGAAAATACAGAAGGTTTTCATTATATTAAGTCAAAGCCTCCAATTCATTTTGTCTACAGTAGAAAGGCACGCATCAGTAACTTACTGTAGGCAACATTTCATAAGTTAATATCTAGATCATTATTCTTGTGTATGTTTCCTGGAAAGAATGTTAGGTGTGGGGGGTTTTTTCTATGAAATACATATTCAATTAGCTTATGAACTTTCTGTTGTTATTGCTTGTATTCTGCCTATCAGACTCTTCTCACAAGGTACCTGTTGAAGTCCAAGTACCAAGCTCAGTAGACTTCTTCTTTATTGCAGTACTGTGGAAATTTGAATCAGTCTGTTTCTAGGGCTACTTGTTAGATATGAGATCATCCAAAGCTCTACCTACTTATAGTAAACCCTGATACTCTATACTACTCTATAGTAAAGCTTCACTTTACTGTCCAAATTTGTCCATCTGGATGTTGGTACCCTTCAACATTGCAAACCATTCACTTCCCAGCCTACTCCTTTTCCTGGTTCGTAGTGTTTGCTGCTAAATCAACCACACAGACCTTAAACAAGGAAGGATGCCAGCACCAACAGTCCCCTACTCTAATTTTCTGTTTTCTGGCTGCTTACACCTCACTTCTAGCTCATATCTATAGGTAGAGGTAAGAGCAGGTGAAGAGGCAAGCTGTCGTCAGCCCGATTCTTTAAATGTCTTTGCTTTGGCCATGCTGATGGGTTTGCATGTAGTCAGAAAAGGATGACCTCTGTTTTTCAACACAAGAATATATAAAGTCTGTGATCAGAAAGCAAATCTGAGCTCCTAATCACTTCCTACACAAGTCTAGTTTCACCAGGTATGCAGCTAGCAGGACTGACATGCACCAGTTCCTTTCCCTGTATAAAGTCTGAGCCCTAAATACCATGCACAAACTCAATCATCCAAATAAAGAACAGCAGTATCTTATCAGGCAGATCATCAGTTGTAAATGAAGAGAGCTCTTCCAAGTCAGTTTGCCCCTCATCAAGTTGCTGGCATTTGGATGATACATGGCAGTTGTGGATCCCTGCAAAAGCAGCGGAGATACCAGGTGGAAAGACTCTCATGGGTTTTTGAGGACTTCCCTCCACTCCTCACTGCTCACAGAGACACAAGCGAAGCACATTTTTGGCAGCTTTGCTACACACTTCATTTCAATCAAGCCCTACTAGCTTCACTGTTTTCCTCACCCATTGCTGTTATCCTATACAAATTCATCTCTTCTCTTCAGACATCCCATGCATTTCCCAGGTTAGAACATATTTGTCCCTTTCTTGCCCTCTCTCCCTAGTCCATCTAAAAATTAAATTTTACATCCAATTCTGGACTGAGGCTGTCTAAGGAAACAATTGCAGTTAGTCAGGACCACAGGGAATCCTTCACATTTCTCATTTCTCTTCAAAGAAACTTTTAACTCCATTGTTCTCGTTTGGTAAACAGTCTGCACATTGTCTATATAAAAAAGAAAAAATCGGAATGGATATGTATTCATCCCAGGAAACTTAAAACACTATCGTATACATTTTTAGGATTGGGACATTAAAATGAAAAAAATATGTACATTACCCAAAGTCTGGCCATCAAGTCAGTAGCTGTGTCAAGGACATCTCTGCTTGTTTGTCCTGGTTTCTTTCTCACAACAGTTAACGTAGAGGCTAACAGCTCTTCAGAACTATAGTCATTCTTCCTTTGTTTTCTATGGGCTTTCTAGAGTTCTAAATCTATCAGCTTTATCTATTCAGAAAAAGAAAGTATGTGAAGAGCTAGAAGTAATGATGATGAAAATTCTAGGACTATAGAATTCTCTGTTCCCCTGTATTCTGCCTCTGATCCCCAGAAGAAATGGACTGAGACTCTCGGCACACCTGAGGATGTTCAAAATTTCAACTTCAAAATCCCCTGTTCAGGAAAGTATAGGCCCCAAGGCATTCATTCCTCCACACCTTCAGGAGCCTAAATTAAAAGTATTTATATTTTTAATCTTTCAATATATAGTAAGGATGAATCTGTTCCTTAATGCTTTGTTCTTTAACCTGAGGGTTTCCCAGATATATGAGACATGACTTAGTTGCCTCAGTATTGGCATTTAGTACCATCTGAGATGTCCTGCAAGTAAGTAGGCCACCATGTGGTACTGGTAGATACAACAAGGGGTCTACTACTGTTACGTATGTGACACAGTTCTACAGTAGTCTTAAAGATATATAAAACCAAATCTTTACCCGTAGAAAGTGTTATAGCTCAGTGGAGACAGATCTTACTTATGCAACTATTTGTTCCATATTATAC
Organism: Egretta garzetta; assembly: GCF_000687185.1. Lineage (NCBI taxonomy): Eukaryota > Metazoa > Chordata > Aves > Pelecaniformes > Ardeidae > Egretta > Egretta garzetta. The sequence goes on along the minus strand of NW_009258783.1, from coordinate 151,293 downwards.
TACAGGCACCAAAAGAGGCACAATCCTGCTTTCATCATGTGCACTGGTTTTGTACTGGAATAAATCCATTGCCTGTCATGATATGATATATCAGTGTCACCAAGGGGAGAATTAGGCGCCTGTAATAATGTTTGCAAGAAGAAAAAAATTAATACTTCATTGAAGAGTTCACAAGAGGGTCGAAAGGGAATCGCTACTGAAAAAGAAAACATTTATGCCCCTATTTGGAAAGCCTTTTTAAGATTGTTAGAAGATTATTAATATATTTTTCCCCGCAAGTTTTCAACACTTATTATGGAAAGGAACTTTAGTTATTGGATCACCTCACATGGAAAACCACTCAACTGGCATTAATTAGTAACACATATTTCTCTAAGCACACTGAATATGTGAATCCTGTTAAACTTGAACTGGTTCTTTTGCTTCTTATGACTGTCATACATATAATTGGCATTTTCTCAATGAAAAATATTTTGCAAGAAAAAATATTTTCTTTCTGTCTTTGAGTTCTACTGGGTTTTTTTCTGCCAAGACATTCTCTGCATACCTTTCACACTCATCATCTGTAAGTCCCCTGTAATGTTGGAAAACACTGTTTTTACTGTTTCACAGTCATTTGGAAACTTTGCTGCTGGAAGGTCTTTCAGAAACTCTTTCTTAGGCTGTACAAGAAATCAGTAGAAAGAACAGAAGATGAAGACAGTTGTTCTGAGATTCCTGTTAGCACCCTAAATATGAGATTTTTTAACAAGTGGAATGCTCCTTTCTTTTATTTTTTTAAAGGTGCATATAATCCTATCTGGACCTTGGAAATGAATGTATGCTATCTGTATTATATTTCAACAGTCTTTCCTGTAGATAATAGACTCTGAATAAGTCATGTTTTATGATTGTCATCCAGTCTTCTATCCATCTTAAAGGAACTATTGCCAGAAAATATGTAGGTTTTTTTCCTTCTGTTTCTTTCTCTTGAGTTCCACAGATCAGCTGATGGAGGCAAGCATATGAGAAAAGAAGCTGAAGATAAGAAGTGTGAGATGAAGGTATACCTGAATAATACAGGTAAAGCATAGCTTGTAAAATTTGGCAAGAAAATTGTATATACCTCTAACTCTATCTTGTCAGAGAGCTGAGAAAACTATAGTATTTCTGTACAAGCTTCTAGTGGAGTGAAAAAGCACAATCATACTTTTTTACCAGTAGAACATGAAGTCCTCAGTTCAGAAGATTCAGGAATGTCTATCCAGTATTGCAGCTCAATAGAGATTGCAACCATAACTTCTGGTCTGAGGTGACATAGAAGAAGGGGATCACATCATCCATGTCCACAATCTGTCTGATGTAAATTTCATGAAAATGAGATGATTTTGCACCAGTGCCATAGTGTACGGTTGTTTTTTAGCTATATAGCCAGATATGTATGAGAAAATGGTGTAACAGAAAAAGGAGTTAAATAAGGAAAACAAAGAGCAAAAAATCCTTTGCTTTTGATATTAAACAGGAAATAAGTAAAAGCTCTATTTCAAATCTGATGTACGGCTGGAATCAGCATTTTAATGAAGTGTGGTTAGTTCCACAGGATGGATGGAATTCCTTCCTTCCTAGCATTAACCATTTAAAATGTAGCACCTAAGATGACATTCATCCCATTCAACTCTATATAAAATTATCTGCTCAGGCAAAGCTGGCTTTTTAAACTCCTTTATTAATCAACAGAAAGAGATAGCCACGCTAGAAACTAATTAGTGCCAACTGTCTTATCATAGGAAGGATTTTCTTTGGGAGGAGAATGTGAGACGACCTCAGAGTTTAGAAGCAACAAGATCCTCAGTGCTTGTGAGCATACAGATACCATGAAAAAGGATAAGGAGTACATATTACCACCAGAAACAAAAGCCAGTGCCCCATGAGCTTCAGTCCAAAAGCAGTGGTTCTAAGAGAAGGTCTTGTCTGAAGTAGTCAAAGATACGGGACTAGTATAACGAACTACAGAAAATCGCCACCACCTAAACAAACTCACGTGCTGCCATGCTTATGTAGCATAAATTGAAAAGCCAGGAGAGAGGTGATGGTGAAGGTCTCTGGAGATTGACCTCGTGAAGACACTGAAAATGTCGCTGAGCAGAACCAGCCATTAGGACACCGTAGGCATGCCAAGAACACAATCCAGTTTCTTACTACTCTTCTCAGTTATTTTTCTGTCCTTCTAGTGCAAGCAGTTCAGTTAGCCACTTTTCACTTTGAATACTAAAATGTGCACTTTGGAAAAGAATAACATGTTCCATGAAATTTGACTCATTTGACCAGTTTCTTACGTGTTTTCACTCACCTTTGTGTGATTAAAACAAAGAGAGAGCAGAGATCATGCATTGACTTGGAACGATCTTTATCTCCTTTGAGGCAATACGATTTCTGCTGTGTGATCAGGACTTTCTGGGAAAATTACCTCAAGCCCACATATAAACAATATACTGGGAGCTTCAAAAATGTATTAAAGAAGAAGCTGAAAGTAAGTTTTCTTCAGTAATGAGAATTTGAACAGCAAAGAATGGTTGTAAGCCTTATGTACTGAAAGTGCTCCCCAATATGCAGAGCAGGACAGTAACATTGCTTACTGTGCTCAAGTATTTTTCTGTTTCCATTTGTCCTCCACAGAGTTTGTAATGTCTGTGGGACAGGAACCTGCCTTTCCATTTGAATTTTCATGGTCCCTAGAGTACCACAACTTCATTTCCTACCACACAATCATAGCTGAAATGATATATGCAAAATAAATGTGAGACTTGCCATCCTTACGTATGGCAAATGGCTAGAATTATTCTTAACCCTGAGAGCTCTTGAGAAGCTCAGCTAATTACTGTGATGGAAACTCCTTTGGAAGACTCCTGGGCAAAAGTTGGGGAAAAGGAGAGATGGGAAACACTTTCAGATAATCCTTCTCTCCAGGCATTAGTGTTCACAGTAGCAGCTCAAGGAGTTCAAGTCAGCAGTCTTTGGCACTTTGCATTTCAGAAAGAAGGCCAGCGTAGTACTTTAGCAAACTAAATAGGTATGACCAAACTGATGTTTCCAGGGATATTACCTTGGTAGAAGTGAAGATAAAATATAGTCCTTTCATAAAAATAAACTGAAATAAACTGGTTTATCTAAGGACTAACACAGTCACCTTATTTATACATAGTCTAATAATTCTAATAAGGCACAAATATATTCATATTTAGCTGAGTGATGACACTGTCAAGATTCACTTCAAAGAAATAGCTGATTTTGTTTTTCTTCAGTGGATTACTCTCCACAGACAGAGTGAATTTTGTCCTGCTATCTAGCATGCTACTCTATCGAGTAATGGCCACACATGTGACGGTTGCCCTCCTTCAGAAATTATTTTCATACAATGAAAAATCCCAGAGCATGAAAAAGAATAAATGAAAAATCATTTCGCGTGGGCCAACATCTCCAGAAAAAGAGATAATCACAGCTAATACTGATCACATCAGTAAATTCCTTGGCTCTGTGGGCTGAAGTTCTAATGAGAAATGATTGCTCCCATATAATTTGCTTTACAGCCTGCAGCACTCAAATCCCAAACAGTAAATAAGGGCAACGCTCAAAAAAACACTATGTAGGTGTGAGAAGGACAGTGGCTATCTGATAGTCATGACTGGGATCCTAAATCGTGGGAAAATGTAAGTAGGCTGTGTGAGATAAAAGGTCAAGAAAAACATAATGCTTGAACGAAGGAATAAGATTCTTTCTGTCCATGCACTTAAACTCTGAGTTACTTTGAGAAAGAAGAATATCTGACCACACAAAAGTTTGCTTTAAATATGTTACTGTAAATATCACTTCTGTTGTCTTCTATCAAATGCTCAGCAGTTCCCTATTATTATCATTGCTAGTGTGAGTGAACAATTCCTCCTCTGACATGTAGCAGAAAAAAACATCCAGAAGGATGGAAATAAAGATAAAAAAAAAAAAAAAAAAAGGGGGGGGGGGAGAAGAAAATATTTCAAACTTTTTTTCTTTAACTTTCTCCTAATGTCTGTAGAAAACATCTAGTGCTTGATATTTTGTAAGCCTCCAGGTGCATGAGTGCATAGATTTTACTATTGTAACGGTGTACTACTTATCTAGTTACATGCCTCATTCTTCATGTACTGCAATGAAAAGTCTGTTTCCTGTGGTACTAGTGTCCCAAGGGGAAATCCAATTGCAAATGTAACTGTGCTTCTTCCGTATTCTTCCCAGAAATCAGAATTACTTTGGAATCCCTGATGTTGCATACAACTTTGCGTGTCAGGCTCTGCACATGTAGGAGCAGTCCTCCTATCATGTGCTGAAGCAATTCTAGGATTTAGGATCTGCTGAGAGAAGGGGTTTTTTCACTATATATGGTTTTTAAATGCTTTCAGATAATCCACCATTTTAAAAAACCAGAAACAACTAAATAAATTGTTTTCAGTTGCCGTGTATATCCAGTAAGATGTGCAAAAAGAGAAGTGGCAAAAATCATTAAATAAAGTCTTTGTTATATATTTACTCTTTCAGTTTTGGAAACCAAGTGGTTAAAGAGAATATTTTTGGTATGACAGTCCATCTCAATGTAATCGAACAGATTTTGAATGTATTTTTTTGTAGAACCCAAATAAATGTACATATGTTCCTATTTATTTAATCATTATAAAATTCGATGAGATTTTTTTCCACAAGGTTGGATATACAGGATCTTTAAAAGATAATGTTCATTTGGTTCACGGAGAGGATCAAAAAATATGCAGCAACTGACAGGGTTCTAGTGACTCTGTACATTTCTTTAATCTCTATTAGTGGGTGAGAGAAGATGAATATCATAGACACTGAGAGTTTTTCTGCTTGAAAGTAATACAGTACATCTGGATTGGCAAATGCTAAATAATCAGTCTTAAGAATCTGACATTCTGAAAAATCTGGTCAGACTGCTCAGTTAATGGATAAAGGTATCATATGTGCCCTCTATCTGAAGCATTTACACATGACATGAGATCCCCTAACATGAAATAAAATCCCTTACCCTCATTTCTGACAGTAACAGTAGCTGCAAGTACTTAAAATGTGGTGGAGCCATAGTTGTGAAATCTCTCTTTCCATATTCAGAGAGTGCTGTAAAGAGTTTAACTTCATGTCCCTCAAGTCTCAAGTCACAGTTTGAGATGTGCTCTCAAATTTTCAGGGAATCTTCACATTATGAAACATTTCACAAGTTCTCAGGATCTTGAATATTACACTTGGAAAATGTTCTTCAAGAAAATCCTGCCACAGATTAAACCAGAGATCCCATCCTCCATTGATATAGATCAGATTAGTTGATTTTCCCCACTTGAGGATTTGACCAAGGAACTGTATATTATTTGCATTGGATTTGTCAGAACACACCGAAGCTGATCTATTTTGGGTGATTAAAATTTCATATTAACTCTGCAAGCATATCCAATAATCTTTGCTGGATTTAATTTTATGAGCTGAACTGAAATATCCTCGTCCATGCAATTAATCAGATGAAAGAAAGATTACAATACCTGGTTGTAGAAAATGGTAGAGAACCAGTGGGCCTGTTCTCCCCAGTCCTTCCCCTCACTGACGAGTTTTAAAAGCGATAAATAGGAATGACCCTGAAAAAATCATGGAGTTATGTTAGAATAAATGGAAGCATAAATAGGACTGCTCAAGTTATGTATATTATGTTCCATGCATGCATAGGTACATGCAGAAATCTAGGATTTTCCTAAATTAATCCTTTATTAGATTGTCTTGGTTTTAGGATGCTCAAATCAATATACACTAAAATGTCTTTGCAAGGTTTGTACACTTACAATTTTTCTTATGTTTAAATTGCATAAATATATATGTGATTCTTTGGTAAATTTTCTAGATCGGACTGTCAATACTCTGGGGATCTAAGCCACCAGTTTATCAACCAGTAAGATATACTATAGCACCTAATCCAGTACCATGTTATAAACCTTGGAATATACAGTACATTTTAGAGCTATACAGATAGAACATTTACTGTAAAAGTGTTTTGCTTGGCAAGAAAATAACAAGTATGCATATTTCTTATGCCACTGGCAACCGCAAATTAAACATCTAATTTTTATATATTCATTTCAATTTGATGCAAATGAACTTCAATGGGGATTCAAAAATGACATGAGCATCAGCTGCATTGGGAAAGCTCTTCAAACATGGCTTGCCCACCAAAGCTAGATGCAGCTTAATATGCATCTGCATAGGTATCCTCCCTTTTGAAAATATATGCATTTACATGGGGATTTCGACTTTTCTTCAGATCTCTTTTCAAACAACTAATATGAAAGGAAAAGAACTTTAAAAAGCTGTCTTTTCAAGTAGAATAAAACTTGGCTTGTCATGCTTCTTCTAATATGTTTTTCCTCCGTCTGACCTTTGCTCTGAATTTCCACGATGGAAGTTTTAGGGTTGTAGGACTGGGAGGTAAATGTTTGTCAGCTTCATAAGCTTTTTTGGAGAGTACCCAGCTTCAGATCCAGCTTTATAAGGGGAAAAAAAAAAAAAAAAAAAAAAAAAAAAAAGGAAAAAAGTAAAGAAAGAAATATTTTTCATGCCGCTTCAATTAGGCCCCCGGGTGAAGATCATGCAGCTTTGAAACTGTTCCGTTTTGACAAAGTTCCAAAGTGCTATACACATTAGGGAAAACTAGAGTTTGCTGTAATGTAAACTGTTTAACATGCACACAGAGGTCAAATCTAAATTTTCCCAAGCGTTTGGGTTTGTTTAAACATTAGAACATGGTTTGGTGTCAGTGAATAGGAAAACTTTAATGTTGTGGGTAGAAATCTACCCATCTTTCTTTGTTAAAGTTCCAAAGGCTACTGCAATAAAAATATTCATTTACCAAGGGGGCTATTGTGATAAGCGTCCAAAGACATTATGCATTGGTGTGAAAGAAGCAAGCAGGAATAGACATCAGCACTGTGGGATTGTGAGTGAAAAGAAACAAATCTTCCTTTCTTTTTTTTTCCTTTTTTTTTTTTTTTTTCCTTTCTTTGTAGCTGTTCCAAAGTCCTGTTTTAAATGATTTTTTTTCAGGGTGGTCTGGTTATCTGCACTCCCATATTTTTCTGGTTGAATATAATAAATCTTAAATAACTGTGAGACTTGCTAAGTTCAACAATAACTGCATATTTTATTTCTGTTTTCCAATCATGCCCTTAAAATCAGTATGGACTGTATTTACCTGTAGAGCCAGCAGCGCACACAGGAGACTGCCTCATGTAAATCTATACAGCTTGCTTAGGACAGAAACTGATGTAAATCAGGAGTGGTTCTAAGGATATGGTTTCTGAACTTATGGACAAATGTGCAAATTTTTGTTCAGTTAATACAGAACCTCAGAAATTTAGCACTAAGCTAATATTGCTAAGCATTCATTAAATTTTGCAGTGCCAAAGAGTAGAGTAGTATCACCAGTAAAACACCCTACTGACTTGGTTGAAATGTCCTATCCAATGTGTTATACATTTAATCCTTTTAGAAGATATTTGCATACTTTAAAAGATAAAACTTGTGTTTATTTCTTTTTTACAGTGTTCTGGTTTTTAACCAGGAGTTAAAATTAGTTGTGTTTACACTTCATGATACCAAGCTGGAGTAAGCAAATTTAACCCTTTTGTCTACTAATTTATAAAATTCAGGTGCCTACTGCTTGCTGATTAGAGAAAGGAAATAATCTGACCCAATGAGCAGATCACTATATTATGTCAAATGGCAACCTGTGTGTTAAAATACATACAAAAGAAGGCAGTAATGCATCATCCTCTGCTAATCTGGTATCTGCTCTTGTACCGAAAGGGTTACCTTCACAACAACTCCGCTTGAGGTGCCTAATTAAGCCATCTACATTAGATAGCTAGAAGTATTCTAGGCCAAATTTGGTTGTCGACCTTTCCTTATAGTTCTCCACGTAGTCAGTGTAGAAAACTAAGGTTCTCCGAAGACAGCTCAGAGCATTTAGGAAAACTTAAAGAAATAATAGTTTTCTCCTCAAAGAGAAGATAATGGAGAGTTTTGGGAACAAATGTAACAGACAGTTACAGTTTTATAAGAATTCTGGTTCCTTACTTCAGTGCCCAGTACATGCACATGGAGAGCTCATGAGCTGTGTGTTTTCAGATCACCTCTACTGCTGTTAAAAAAAAACCAAAAGCAACAAAAAAAAATCACCCCCCCAAAAAACCCCACCCCGGCAGTATTAAATAATGAAATCCCAATCTGGACTTGTTCTTAAAACCTGAAGCAGCATTCTGCGGTGGCACTCAAAAAGACAGAGTAGGTTTAGTGTGCTCTTATAAGCCTTTGAATAAAGTACGGCTCATTGTTGGCAAGTTTAGGAAATGTAAAATGTTGGAATGAAGGAAACATTAGTAGCCTTTTTTTTTTTTTTTTAGCCAGATGTCAGATTGTCGGCACCAGTGTAGTGGACTTGGTAGTCTTGTCCGCACAGAGAGCTGGCCATGTTAGATAGCTGGAGATGTATTCCTATACACAGTCCAATTCACCTGACTATGCTCGCTGTAATCAGGGCTGCAAGGTCCCAGTTCAACACATGACAGGGCAATAGCAACCTAAATAAAATTTGAATACAGAAAAACCCGTAATATCCTTTTATCCTACTAAATTTCTTAGTGGAACAATAGGACCAGATACAGAACTTAATTTCCATGACTAGTTTGGACATGACCAGTGTGCTTCCTACCTTGGTCTGAATGCCATCCAAATTAATAGCAATCGAAATCCACCGCCATCCAAAAAGCAGTTCAGAGGTCTCTAGGAGAAGAAAACCTGCTCTTTACTTGCATTCTTTGAATATAGCACTCTACACCTTCAAAAGTCATCACAAGTAGTATAGGATGGTAAGCCTTACCCAAATTATTGAATATGCAATATTTGACCTCCCAGGTAAATGCTGGTTTTCCAAATTCATATGCATTGATGAAGTTCCACATCCTCTTTTATATGACTGTCTTTCAAACTTTCTTGAAATGCAGTTTGTAGGCTAAATGCCTCATGTAAGAAATGGTAGTTGCATTTCTGAATTCAGGCTTTTTATTGTTAGACTCTGCTAATGACTACAGAGCCAGGTTGTTTCCAAAGGAAAACAGCTGGGGCAGGTTCTGGTACATGAAAACAGAGCTCTGGTGCACCTTCTAAACCCCTCCATCACCAAATTGGCCTTGCATAGCTGTAATTATAAATCCATTTTTCACAGAAATGTAATGGTTATATAGGAATGTGTGGGTCTTTCCAGAAGTAACATGTTGATGCTCTTTCAGTCTCATTCAAGGACATGATCCGGGTAAGAAACTGGGCATCTGTTTCTTCAAAGCCAGAGGAAATCACTTAAGCCTTTATTAGGAAATAAAAATATAAAGATGATCATCTCTGGAGTGCTTCATGGACTTTCTTTGTTCTGTATCCATGTATCTGCTGTGTGATTCATAGCATAGATGCAGATCTTGGTCCCCCTGGAAACAGAAAGTTCTTAGATACTATCCCCTGACACTACCAAAATTCAAAAGCCAGCTGCTGATGAGAATGGTATCAAAACTGGAACTCTGAGGTTTAGCTTTCAATAGAAAGCATGGCTTTAACCAAGTTGCCAAAATGTCTTCTGTGCCTCTGCTCACTTGCAATAGGCATAAATATAACACTGTCTTACATGAGTGACAAACTGCACGTATTTGCTAATCAATTTTTACAAATAGGAGACAAAAAAGGATATTTTGGCATTTTTACACATATAAACAAATGGATCATCAGTGAAATGCTGGAAATGCAAACTTCAGCTGCCACCTTCTGCCCCATGCTTTGAGGTCTGTAGATGCAAAAAGTATAAATCAGACTCCAAGGCAATGGCCATGTCCTCACCTGGGAGTATATCCAAGAGGTGGGGGAGATTTAAAAAGACAGCAGGTGTTCACAATTAAGAAATCCTGTAGAGTGAGGTTTGTTATCAGGAGGATGATGTAATGAATTCATGAGCTGGAGAACACATGCGGATTTACCGAAATGTTTCGCTGTAGAAACACCAGCTTCCAAAACCTGGGATAAAGAAGCTGTGTCTTAGTTAATTCTTGAAATAGGGCCTTTATTCCCCCTGTGGGGTAAATATTAGATGGCCAATTTGTCACAATATGTTACATATACTGCAGAAAGGGGAGATCACAGCTTTCTGCCCCTCTGGATTGCCATCCGTTTGGCTTAGATGGTGCTAACACAAGAAATGACTTCTTACATAGTAAGTGGGGACATACCGTACTGACTCATGGAGGTAATTGTAGACTGACATAAGAACACTTTGTAAAGCCCTGTTTGAGGCTGACTTAAGGATTACCTTTAGGTACATGTCCAGAACACCGAGTCCCAAATTCATGTGCGATTGCATAAACATATCGCCTTTTGTTAAAAAAAAAAATATATATCTCTTGTTCTGAAGGTTGGGAGAAGAAAGAAAGCTTGACCACATGAGTTACATTGAGCCGGTACATGGAAACAGCCTGGATTAAAGGTCCCAATTTGCTACAGAATGAAATGTTAGTGTGTAAAAAACTTGTGTTTGAAGAATCAGAAAACTTGTCATGAAGAAAAACTTGGCACCTCCAAGGGTTAAAAGGGACGATGTCTTTTAAGAGAAACATTCTCTAAACAGCAGAACCCCCACTTAATTCACGTGAATGGAAGCTCTTTTCCATTAAATCTGCAAGCACTATAAGCTGTTCTGCAAATATCTTTTCATTAAAATCATGTTTAATAAGCCAAAATTACTTAGAAAGTGAAATCTGTAGCATATTATACCTTGAACAGAGCCCAGCTACCTGACATGGGTTGTAAATTCCCCCCCATGGTGCTGGAACACTGGGTTAAACAGAAATGGTGATTTTCACCAGTCTGCATAGTCCATGGGATTTTCCATGTCTTAGAAGAATGTTAATCAGTGTCATAACTCTAGCAGCAAGAAATACTAGAAAGTCTGGATGAAGGAGAGAATCTCTTACCTGGGAAGCTCCCACTGATCTCAGGAATATCTACAAAGTTTAAATCTTGCTTTCACTAAGGCCGATGATGAAACGCCAATCTTGATGACTGAGAAAGCCTAGTACTTACTCACTTCATACAAAGGGAGAACTGCTCTTATTGTCTACATCATATCCTTGATTCTGTCATAAGTTTCAGTGGCTTCTTAGATTACTTTTTCCCACAGGAAAAAAAAAAGTAAATTTATAAAAAATTAAATGAGTTAGTTAATTAAAATATAGCAAAATATCTCTTACTTGCACAAAGCCTGTGATAAATTAGTAAGTGCTGAGTTTGCACCTTACTGATATAAATTTTATTGATGCAATTGATACAGATTATAGCATTCTGATATATGTGTTACCTTCACAGTTTAGGATCTCTGGTCCATTTTCGTTCTGTCCAATGTACTGAAATGGTAGTGAAGAAAGAGCATTTTTTCCCCAATTTCTCTTTGCAGTTCATGGACAAAGCCATGTACCTCCAGGGTATGACTGACCCATCTGAGATTTAACTCCCTTGACTGTATAGGAGGCCTAGAGCAGCTTCATTCAGTTAGATGGGCTGAATTAGTAAACAAACAAGTCTAATCTTGTTTAACAGAAATCACCATGTCTTCAGCTCTCCTTTCTGCTTTAAATATGTATCATCTGTAAAGCCTCTTGATTAATATGTAGGTTTTCATTTTCAACTTCCAGATGTGTCACAAATAGAAGCTGTGATGACACTTCTCATTTTCTGTTGTTGACATTGTGAGCAGCTGCTTTTCACTTGGTCAGAGCAGCACGACATATTAAAATAAGGAACTGAAGAAGATTTGCATGTTACAACTAAAAGTGAACCCTGTTAATCTTATCACCCTCATCTTCCTCCTAGCTACCCTCTTGTGATACCATGACCTCCTACATCGATGAATACTGCAAGAGCAGAAAGGTAGATATTAAGGGTGTATGCCTGGCTTTTCTGAGGTCAATGGCTGTTTTGCCAACAACTTCAGTAGATCCACAGAGACATTTCATAGAATAATTTGGCGTCAGTTCTGCATATGGTTACAAAGTAATGTATCATGCCTCCTACTCATAGTCCAATTAAGGTCGGGTCTATACATAACTACAATCCCTTCCACTGAATATTGTCAAAGACCTATAAGCATAATTGTTGGCAAGGACATCAGGAGGACTTTGCAGAGATCTAAGGGGAAATGTTGCAGATACTCCTAGAAATTCACGGCATTATTTGACTATGGGGAAAGGTTTATTGAGCCATCATCTTATCCTTTATCCATGTCAACATGAATGGAGCCAATAGAAATCTTTTTCTACTATATGTATACAAGTAACAACTCCAGTATAAAAAATGCTGAGAGGAGAATTGGAGTCATTAGAACTGCTATTTTTTTTCTTTTTCATTTTTTGACCCAAAAAGCTAGAACCACAAGATTCCCTCCTGCTTCCACCATTAAAGATGGAAAATGAAGGAAAATGGTTTCTTTATTTCAGTTAACGTACTGCTTAACAAAGGGCCATAGAATTTTGTCCGCTATTTATACTGTGTAAAGCCAATGCATGTTGGTTATATTCATCAGAGAACAAAGGAGCTTCATTTTGTAGAGATATGGTGATATTGCCATGAGTAAAACCATGCATGGAAATTACCAAATTTGGACGTTAACAAAATCACAGGTCTCAACAAAATGGAAACTAATTTCTGTTCTTTTTCACAAGGTAGGGAAAAAATATTCTGAAATGTGAGAAAAGTTGATCTCACAGGGCATGTTTTCCACTGTCTTTAGCATCAATTCCCTCTGATCTTTTTTTTCCCCAGTTACCAGATTCAATAGCAACGGGGGCAGCAGATGCCACCCTGTCAACAGCAACTCTGAAAAGAATAACATACATCACTGAAGCTACACACAGCAAAATATGGAGCCATATATACAGCAGTGTCCCAACAGACATAAGGAAAGCAGAATTAAAAAACTTCAATTCACCATGCCTTGGCAAATATAAAACAATAGTTTTCTTTTTCTTTCCAACACAGCTTTTCTAATTGGCAAGAAACAATGTACAGTGTTTGCCACAACTGTAATACAAGAGATAATGTCCCCATGTAAAGGAAGCATGGGAAAATAATTTGTTTCAATTACATAAATCTGCACCTCTAAATTTCAAAATTATGTATTGTATTAATTTTCAAAAACATGTCCAATTATGTTATATGGCTATCAGATTTTTATAATCTGAAAAAAACCTCATAAATGATGGTTATGTGTTATTGTTGAGATGCTCGACAGAGAGAGATAAACAGAAAGATTGGTCTAGGAATCATACTTGAACTAATAACAGAACCTCCCTATCTGAAATATTCATCCTGATTTTTTTTTTTCCCCTCCAGTAGAGGCTACAAGATTATCATCATTTCTGTAGAAATTTCTGTTTTCTGCTATTTTACCTAGGAGAACTTGGGAGCATTGAAAACTGCTTCAGGAAACTCATGCCATCTAACCTTATTTCATGTGTTCCCTCATGTAAGCTGGAACAAAGGAATGGGCTGGGTGGAATTAGAGTGGAGTGTGTGCGTGTGCATGTGTGTGGTGCATGTGTGCCTGTGTGTGTATAAAGAAGTGGTGATCAGACATTACTGATAAGAGAAGCCAGTGGTGCTTCTGGGTGATGTGTGTATTCAACTCCAGGCTGACTCCTCTTATGCTAATACAGCCAATTTCCTCTTTTATTTCATTTCTGGAGCCTGAATCTGTGATCTCTGATAAGGTTCCCAAGGATACCGCCTTCACTCACAAATGGGCAAGCAAAGGGGGGGGCAGGTGACTGAGACATGTAACTCGCAGAGAGCACTAGTGGATGAATAATTTAAAACTCCGCCCGGAGATTTGAGGCAAAACTGAGAGATAAGAGACACCACAGGGTCTTCTCTGTTTATTCAGAGCTTCATCTTCCAATGACAGGTGACCTCCGAGGTCAAGGGCATTATGGGAAATGGAGCCAACAGTGGGGAAAGGTACTACATCCCAGAAGGAAGTAATGATTCACTTGGTGTCAAATGAAAAATTGATCCTTTTTCCCCCCTCTTTGCAATTTTTCTCTCTCCCGGTTTTCATGGAGAAACTTTGGGCCCAAGGCTGACACGAGTCTGAACTGCAAGAGCAGAACACAAGCAAAAAGGGCTGGTAGCGATGGGATTGCACCAGTGTGAAACTGGTGCAAGATAAGAATCAGGACCTTTGTCTGAGCAGTGTGCTGTCTGTGTCTGTACACAGGGAGTCTGCTTTGCTAGCAGTTTTATCAAATCAGATATGTATAAAGGCAATACCTCAGAAACATCACAGGCTCGATCCACCTCATGTAAATTGCTGTTTTTCACTGGAGCGACCTTAATTTACATCCACGCAGAATCTGCCCTCATGTTTTTAAACAGAACACTCCCTCCTAACAGTTTTATACCTTAATTTAATTTACTTTATGTTGGCCTGAAAACATTTACTGTCATGGTTTTATCTGGTGTTTACAAAGAAGCTGAAAGAGCTGAAAATCCTCAAGAAACACCCGGTACTCCTTGGGCTTTTTGCAAAAAACAAGGCACATTCACAAGCTCTGGCTCTTCTTGTTGCCTCTTTCATTTGAAAAGTCCTGAACTCGATGTCTCATTTGCAATTAGAAAAATCTGAAGCTGTTCACTCTGGTCATATTTATATTGTTAGCTTTGGGGTCTTAACAAATTCTGACAGTAAGAAGTATCCCTAGAAGAGCTCTGCTCCACATTATCAAAACCTTCTGCTTGGCCATTCCTATTTGTTTCAATATAATGCAGCCATGACCTCTACAGTTAAAAAAGGCAAAGTCAAACGTTTCTCAGTGCTGGTTTACATTTCCCTGCCTCTTAAACTGCTGTTTCTGCTTTCCTCTGTTTGAATGTTACCCATGTTTTCATTCCTGAGCAATCACATACCTTTTATCTTTTTAGATAAACATGAAAACATGCTAAGGTCACTGCCCGGTGAGAAGTTAAGGTTTTGCGTGACTGCCACCCGCTTGTACCATGTATGCACTTCCCTTCCAACTCCCCCACTCCCACTGTGAGCCAGTCCCATCTCAGAAATGTTTCTCGCAGGCTTTTGGAACTGTTTGGACAAGTCCTGGGGCTGACTCACATCACACCTCACTTACTAGTTAACCTAACCCAAGCAGAGAGCAATGTGCTGGGCGGCAGCAACCTGCCTGGACTTCTGGTGTGGCTCACGTCCAGCCATCTTGCCCATTCCTTTTCATGTCCTTGTTTTCATACTCATACCCTGATGAAACAAATATGCTCATGGGCCTAAACCTGAACATCTCACCCACAAAAGCCACACCACTGGGAGGGCTTGAAAGAGTTAGGTGAGCCATGTAATCTTACTGCTATTTCTGTTCATGATGGATGTTTGCTATGGGGGTCGTCTCGGGTTCCTCTTGCTCCGCCAAAGACAACTTCTGCCTCATTTATACCAGTTTGACTAGGTGCAGTCCTCACAGTCTGAAATGGTGCTGAACTGGGGCAGGTGAGATGGGAATCAGCCCTCCTGGTCTCACAAGGGTGTTTCTCCCTAGCTATGAGTAATGGTGGTAGGTAAACAAAATATTGACCTTCATGTTGCAAGTGAGAATAGGGAGGCGAAAGATGGAGATACTGACTTCATTTTAAATCAATGCACGCATTCAGTGACGGGTTTTTGCTCTGGAGGGCAGGAGAACAGCATCAAGACTAAATGGTCAAATATTACAGTGGCCATGTATGTGTAGAATTTTATGTCGCAAAACTGAAGTATGTGTTTCTATGTGTGCATACTTACATATTGGCAAAATATAGAGTATTTCAAGGCATTATACCTAACTCAGGTAGAAATGTGTACATATCCAAATTATGTCTAAAACAAATGTGTCCTACTTCCCATTCAGAGTCATATCCATAAAACCTGTGTTGGACTGCTGCTTAAACTATTTCTCTCAAAGGCAGAGTGGGGGCTGCATGTTTCTTTTGAGATGCAGTCATAGTTTACACTCTGAAATTCATTCTCCTTTTCACAGAATAAGGAAGCAATTAGAGAAAATGAACACAATGTAGGAGGTTCTGGTTCAGTTGCTTCTTCTGTCCAAGAGGGTTCAAACACACACATATAGACTATTTTGGCTTGGTGAAACATTTGGAAAAAAGTTCAACGTTTCCTTCAAATAGAAGAGGAAATTTTTCCTCATTAGTAATTTAACAAAAAAAAGCATATCTAGCTGCTGGAGCAGGACTCAGAACTCATGTCAGCTCCTCAAAAAAGTGTCCTGACCGCTCTGCATCTCCTCAATTATTTCCTAAGAAAGGAACCACTTCAAAAGGACCACAGGTTGAGGGAACCTGTAGACTGGAGGTTAAATAATTTTTGAGATGAACAGTCTGTTAAACTAAGTTAACCACTTCTTGGTATAAGCTCAATTTCTGAGATGTTTTGTGACAGCAGAAGGATGATGCCACCATATTTTTTAAGTAATGTGATGGTCAGTGCCACATTTTGTAGGTTTGTTCTAATGATGGTAAAAGAACACTTAAAGTGTTGCATCCTCTGGAGAACAGAGAGGGGGAAGGATTAGATGACAGATCCTAACAGGTCTGAGACATGAACCACAGAGGTGTTTAGCACTGACATAAATGAAAAATTGTCTTTGGAGGACAGAAAACTCCAGTTTGGGTTTGATGAAAAGGTACCAACAAAAGTTAGTCTTGATACACCGTGATATTCAAATTTATCATTCTCATTTTATTTTTCCTAATTTTGGTGATTAAATGCTGTCCTAGTAAGGGCACCTCAGTTTTGAGCTGTGATTTGCTAAATATTAAACAGTGACAGCTCTTCAAAATGAAAGATATTCTCTGTCAGTTTTTGGGCAGATAGATGCAGTGATGCTACAGAATCTTGCACTGAATCTGAAATACTGCATTTACAGTAACATTCTCCATAAATTTTGGAAATAAAGCATCTATGGCAATGCTCTTTTGTACTTGTTCACAAATTTAAAAGAAGAAGAAAAAAAAGAAAATTTAGGTGGCAAATCTAGCACTTTTTACACTAATCTAAGAGTTTTTTCCAATGAACTGATCTCTGTCTCCTTTTACCCCACCCCAAACCTGATACTGATTAAATTAGCTTATTAAAAAAAAGAAAAAAATATAATAATGCTCTTTAGAATCTGTCGTTTACAATTTCCTCATTATCCACATACTCTAAACTTTAGAAAAATGTATTCTGATTCTGTTCTGAGTAATTTCCAATGGGGAAAAAAATGTTCCAGATGTTATTTAGTCCTGTTTGTTTTACCACACTGCAGTGACGAGTGTTATGGGACTTCCATTGCTGAATGAAAGGATGTATCGACCTGATAAAATGAAAAATGGAACCAAAGTGAACACAGAAAGAGTCTGGGTAAAATTTTTTTATCTCTTCCTTTCTTTTAAACATCACCAAATATCTCCTTTTCCAGATTATGGCTAGTACAGGAAATTGAAGTGCGAAGAAGCTGGCTACAAGACTGGACCTAGTTCAATGAGGTGATTCATAGTTCTGTAATAAGTGTTGATGGTTGAATCTTGGACCCATTAAAATCAATGTCAGGCTCACTGATTTACTCAAATGCTACAGTTTTCTGTCTCTAGCAATCATATTCTCCATTTCACAAAAATAGAAGGAGGAAGGACTGTAGACATTAAATAATAGAAATATGACTGTGCATCAACTTTTCTATGCAGCAGGAAGGAATAGAGCTCCTGAATCCCATAGGCACACTCTGTTCAGAAGACAGACTTAGCTTTTACTGCTGAACAGACCTTTCAGGCATTTAAAATTGATTCACCCAGCAGTGGAGACAATTTATAAAATGAAGGTCCCCTACAGGAGCATAAAAACGAGATAAAGACTATACCATGTATTAGGATTCCTTTTGAGTCCACCTCCCACAAAAAGAACAGTAGCAGGAAATAATGTTAAGTTCTTTGCTTTCATTTACATCAGTTTTACACTAACATAATAGCATACAGTTTGGTAGAGCTACTCCTGATTTATGACAAGGTAAATGAAAGCAGAGTCAGACCCCAAAGGAATATAATATAGACCACCTGTTTTGAGGGAACAACTGGTCTAAGAAATGAGTTATATACTGTACATATAAGAAGCATGTGAAAAGGGCATGGTGGGAGTAACAAAAGCCTTCAATTATCCAGGCCTAGACTGGATTACATTAAGTGGAGGAAATAAGGTTGGCAGTATGTTTGTGGATCTGGGACAGGATTGCTTCCTAATTCAATATGTGCCACGACCAACCAGGAAGGAAACCATATTAAAGTTGTGATTAAGCACTGAAGGGGTATGATTGAATACCTTCCCTCCCCTTCAGAGGTAGGGGACATGCAAAGAGCATAAGCTCAAAAGCTCAAGAACAAACTAAAAAGAGAAGTTAGAGTTAGGAAAAATTACCCAGTTGCTGAATTTGGAGAGATTAATATAGGAAATACTTGCTGCATACTGGTTTGTTAAACATGTATATTTGGCTTCTGTTGTCAAGTTGATTACATGCCTTGATACCACTAAACCCAACTCATTGCAAATTCATAGACTACGGCAGAATCTCCAGTTTGTTTATAATAAAAAAAGGCTGAAAAAACAACTAAAATAAATAAAGTCTCATCTACACTTAATGGTTTTATAGGAATAGATCTACTATCAAAACTTTTTTTATGTGGACACTGCTACAAGTAGTAGGATTACATCACTGTGGCTAGTTCCTGGGCTAGTTAACCTGTTCCTTTGGTAGTATTTCATGACAATGTTGTTCCACTCCTTTGGGGTCCTGAGATAGTCCCAGTGTTAGTTACAAAATCTCTGAGCAGTACTGCTTATCATAGTAACATCCTTCTGGTAGATAAACACCAAAAAAACAGCAATGAAAAGCATATCTGAACAACACACGGTGAGGGGTTTTTGTGAGGATTTGGTTTAAGTTGTTGATTGCGTGCTGGTTTGAATTCAGCTGCCCAGAAGAGCAGGTTCAGAGATCAGGCCTCCCTTCAGGAGTCTATCCTACCATGTGAGGTCGGAAGCAGCTAGCCTTACAGAGACTAGGAAGGACAGCTAGAAACCCTGTGCTGCCAACTCATCTTCTCCCTTCCTACAGACACTTACTGCTTGGATTGGTAAAAAAGCAAATGGAGTGAGTTGAAAGAACTGGACTGTGGACATCAACTTGTGGTTTTGACAGGACTGTTCCATTTGGATAAATAAACAAGGAATATAGCCGTTTCAGTGGTGGTGTTTTATGAGTAACTGGATCCTAGCCTAATTTTAATTTGAAAAGCTGCCTAATTTCCTTTCAAACTAGAATTTCAATAGGATAAGGTGACAAAGTTTCCAAAGGCTCTTAGAGGATTAAGAGGGACAGTTTCTTTTCATTTCAAGTCCAGGAGCAGTGCACACCTCACTCTCCAACATGCTTTTAAACCCTTCTCCCAGTATACTCCCTTTCCTGTGTTATGTTATCCAGTATTTTACACTACTGTGGCTTTATTAGTGAAGTTATTTTTAATTGTCCAAATTCTCTGAGAACCACTGCTTATTCTTATAGTCACAGTAGATCTTCTTCAAAACTGGCCAAGTACTGAGGTGATTAACCTTACTGTAAGGCAAAACAGCATCATTACAAAATGCTTTGAAAGCTTTGCTTTCAAAATAAGATAATGATTTCTGTCCCATGTACAGCCCACACATTAGTGCTGCTTTCCTTCTTTTCCTTTGGTTCCCAGATTTCACAAGGAAAATAAAGTGGCAAATTGGGACTATGAAAGATAGAGCTGGGGGTGGGCTGGGGGTGGTAAAGGGAAGAAGGATTAATAAAATGTCAGTACACAGAAGTGAAGGGTCACAAAAAATTTACCAAAGAAGGCCAAAAGTAGTAGAGGGAATTGAAGAACTAAACAAAGAAAAATAATACATAAAAGAGGAAGATAATCTGAAAATGAGTCAGTAAGACTTAATGGACAAGGGTGGGAGAATCTGGGACAAATAAGCTTGACTTTTGGCAAGAGTTTCAATTAATTCTCCCCGGCATAAAAAGATGTTAAAAATCAGATATCTGAGACTATCACACAGATCTTTAAAGGTCAGTAGCAGTCATTTGTCCCCTCACTAAGCACTTGTTGATCAAACATCTGGGTTAAGTGCACGAGCAACTAGATGAAATATGATAGCATTTGTTTTAGAGGAAGTTGAGTTGCATCATCCTACGGTCCTTTCTAACTCTAAAATCTGTGTTTCTGTCGTCATGAGGTTTTCAGTGGCAGATTCATTAAACATCAGTCCATTAACCTGTTTAACATGACTCCATCTCCAGTCTAGAAAACTATATCGGTAACAGCAGATTTAAGTTAAGCAAGTGTTTGACCACCTTTCCGAGTTAAGGTGTAGATGACCTCTTCAACATTATGTTTTAAAACTAAGGTGAGATCAAAGACTTGGAAAGAAACATTGCACAGGCAGAAATCGCTATGTATGTTCAGACTCAGTGGCATTTTAAGTAGTCTCTCATGTCAGGAAGAACTTTAGTTAGAGTGTACATTATGAGTAACACAAAATATCAATTACTAGAAGCAGCAGAATCATAACGCAGCGTGCTGATGTTCCCAAGCCTACTGCTCTGTATTATCTTCCTGGTGGAGAATTCAAGAGGAAAAAAAATGAATGAACAATACTTTTTTCACTCTTTTATTTACTTCTACCTAAAGAAACCTACATTCTTTACACGCTTTAGAAAAATGCCAATGTACTTCCATAAGGGAAATACCAACATAAATAGTCCTCTGTAAATGCTTATGACAAAGACAGAGAATGGATGTTGCTATTTTACAGATGCATGCAAGCACAGAAGAGTTACATTGCTTCTCCAGTAGTGCTGTTACCTGTGATGGGTCCAAAGTAGAAAGTAAAGCCTCTGATGCTTGTTCTGGTACCATAAAATCCACACAACACTTCCCATCCAACACATATACATGCCTACATATGTATAAATTCTTCAGGTCAAACAGTCATCTTGAAAATATGCAAGAACATTTATGTGGGACATTTCATATATCCCACCAGTATTGCCAAATAGAAACATAGCCAAGCCAAAAATATGAACATTCATTCCCATGTCTATTCACTTTTCATTGTCCTGAGACAGGTTTTGTAATCAGAGTGGCAAGCATTGCAGAAAGCAATATGGAAAAATATAAATCAGATCCTAAAAACCCTAAGATTGTCCCACGAAGCAGGAGTTGGGCACATGCTTGTATGCTCATTTTTGTTTCATTTTACATGCCTTTTTTCTTCTTTACAACTATATGTTCTAGATGATTCAAATGTAACTTACAATGAACTGACATTTTTTCTAACTTCACCATATCTGAAGTCATCAACAGCTAATACTGGATAATATTATGTGACATATTTTTAAACTTGCAACCAGAACCACAAGGGTAAGTGATTTGTGATTTTTTATTTGTTTTAATTTCCCCCTATTTGTGTAGTTCTGCAAACTAGGATTCACAAAAGTAAAGGATTTGATAAGATTAGCAAGATTGGAATAGAGTCATGCTGAAGTCCATTCCTTTATTTGCCTGTGTGTTTATTTTCATCACAGGTACAGCGCGTGGCATTTCATGCCTCATTTTTCTTTTGAAGGGCAAAAAATGATTATTCCAAAATTTAAACACAAATGCATTCTATGCATCAAAATACATGGGTATACAAAGTGAAAATTACTAAATTTCACTTTTCTCAGTCCCGGCTGTTGTGAGTTACAGGAAACTAATCATATCTGCCTGATTGATCTAGACCCCAAATGATCCACATTAAGATGTCCTAAACCTGGCATTAATGCAAACTCTTTGAAGAAGTATTATAAGACCTGGGGACAAAGCAAGACTTCTTCATGGTCTTTACTGGGGAAAAAAAGGCATAAAACAACTCTGCATGGCGCACCAATGTAGGATATGCATAACCTACTAAAATGTTTATAAAATTTAGTGCAAAATGGCGTTTGTTCCTCCCATCCCTGCTACAAATTTGACATTGATTTCTTTACATCAATCCAATTTAAAACTGATTGGCTAGTTGAGCTAGGGCAGCATTAGCAGACGTGACAAAATATATATCATATTTATATCCTCCTAATTGCACATAGTCCTGTTTAAATTCCTGTAGGGAATTTTGGTAATGTTATTAGTCATAAGGAGAAACTATCCCAGAGGTTATTCAAAATACTTGGTTCACCATGCTGCAGCTAGTATTGACCTGGTATTTTTAAAGCCTGTACTTTATCAGCCAAATCTAATTCTCTATCAGTTGATCTATAGAACACCTTTAGGTTCTTTCTCGTATTAAGTGTAGTTTCTTAAATTTCTTTCATTTCCAATTGTGCAATGTGTGTGTAATTAACGTGTTGAGTGTAATTCATTCTCGATCTCACCCTTTGCCTGGAGGGAGGCAAATGATTGCCATAGAACATTTTGTTTTGTTAGGGCCAGTGGGTGCATGCAACTTTTTCTTAGGGAAATCAAGGTAAGATGCACCTGGTTTGAATGGAAAACAAAGCAATATTTTAGATAGTCTGTTGACCACCTATAGCTTCTCACTTTTTTCAAGGGAACTCTGTGTTCTGTACAAACAAGCTTCTGTTATGGTTTCTGTTAAATTTTGCCAGAGGACAAACCTTATTGACCACAGCCAACATGGGTGAGGTAGTACTGGACTCAAAGGTGCTCAGTTTTTTTCTCCTATTCACCAGAATAATTTTTCCCATTCCTTCAGTATTGTTTAACATGTTTTTGGGGGAGGTTAAGTGTATAATTTTTTCTCAAGAACAAACTGTACCTGACTTTGAATGCTGCAATGGGTGGACTGGATGTATATCAAAATCAAATCTCCCAAAGCAGGAATATTTGAGAATTAAAATGTTTTCAAAATATTTAAACAATCATAATTTCTCACAAAGATAATTGTTTATAAAACTGTCTTAAAGGTCTTGCATTATTTCTCCAACAATATGCTCATCCTAGTTCTTTATTATATCCAGAATATAAGGTGTTTGTCTACCTAGAATGTGATACATTGTCAAGAGAGATGAGCCACTTGAGCTGACACTGAGGTCTCTCCATGCCACATTAAGCTCATACCCTCAGACACATGGTCACACCTAACTTTAGCAGTTAGCTGGAATGCGTGAATTAAGAGATGCCACATCAAGTTCCCTAATAGTCCCTAGAGAAACAGAGACACCTTAAGAAGATTGTTAGATGTTAAAGCAATTCAGCTTTCCTCTCCAAGTGTTAATGGTTTGGGGTTTTTTTTGCTCATGACATAGGAGATCTCAACCAACTGAAAAGCTAGGTACCTCAATCAGAAATGGGACCTGAACCCTGGATAACAATTTATTTTTTGATGCCTTTCCATATTATAAAATACTGTGGAAAAATCCTCAGCCATTCAAAGTGCATGATAAGGAGGTGAATGCTGCTCCCAAACATCTGAAGATGCATCATTTGAAAAAAAAAACATTATGACAGCAGCACTGCTAAAATCAAATGAGCTTCCCAGTCCATATGGTGTCCAGGGTCAAATTCATGAGCAAAAAAATTCCATCTTAACCGATCTGGATGTTTCACAGCTGCTCTGTCTCATTGTTTCAAAGCAAGTATAGTGCACCAGCGAATCTGATGCCAACTGTAAATCTTATAAATATGAAATAGCCCAGGGGGTCAAATTCATCCCTGATTGAGATGCATTAACCTTGTTCTCTAAGTTGTGCCACTTTTTTTATAAATTTGCAGTGGTGTCAGCTTTGTTTAGGATGTATTGGCATAATAATGATTGGAAAATGGCATGAAACATAGTGGTCAATCAGGTTTATAGATGGTTTATACTCATGCAACTAATAAGCAAGAGAGAAATCAAACTGCTAATGACTAAATGTTTTCTCCATGTAGCAACCTCCAGCTCACAGTTTGAGTGGGATCACTTACACTATGCAAAACACATCACAGTCAGCTATTTTATCTAGCATCCTCCTGATTTAGCCATAACTTTTAATGGTCACATAGTGTGCTACTTCCCCCCTTACTTCATATTGGACTTTTCCTAACCCTACAATGGGAAAGATTTTTTCCCCTCTGTTTCTATTTATGTTCCTTGTCCTATGTGGAGATTTGTTTAATAATGGGCAAGGACTTGGATTCTTCATAAAAGCATTAAAATATATTAATCACTTCACTTTTGTCTGTGGAAGGGGAGGCGGGAAAGGGAGAAAGCTTTGTATGAAAATGATTAAATTGGGATTGTTTGAACTCATTATTGGAATTATCAAGCTTTCTGTTCACTTGAAAGAAAAGTTCAGATCAATTATATGCACTCACTACATGTTCTTATTTTTCTAATAGCCTAAAGATAGAAGTAGGATTTCTTGCATACAATTGCAGTCGAGGCATAAAAGACACATTTTATTTCTATAGCAGAAGAGAGCAGAAGGAACAAGTTTGATTGCCATATCTTAGTTTTTCCACAGAAGAGAAAAAGGTCAAAATCTTCTATCCAGCCATATGCAGATGCCCAGTTCAAGCCCCAAGCAATATTTCAGCCCTCTTAAACCCTTGAGACAAAGCTTATGTGCTGTGGAAGTCTTGTACCAGGGTGAGATGTGTTTTCTGTGATATGGTGCAAGGAGGGTTTTTTCATACATATGCAGTAGCCTGTGGTACCACTGGATGGCAATGGTTACATTTGTCACTAACACTTTTAACTCTTCTCCCGTCACTCTGATCTTCTAGAAAAAGAACTGCAACATTGAGGACCTGGTTTTCTTCCAGCAAAGCCAGTGAGAACTTTTCCATTGCTGTCTGCCAGAGCAAGATTAGGCTTAATATCTTTTAAAGAATGGATAAGTACTGCCCAGCTTTCTGTTGTGTTCATACTCTCAGCAGTATAGGCAGAGACCCTCACAGTATGGATTGTAGGTTGCTGATTTTTGGCAGCTTTCATCCTACATGTGAGGTAGAACAGCCTTTGGGCTGCTCTGAAATTGTGAGAGTGCAGGAGAGGTGAGCTGGCATATCACCATCAGCTCCTCGCATGCCTCATCTGCCATGTGTGCTGTGAAGGATCTGACTGCTGGTTTATGTCAACAACAGCAGCCTTCCTCACAACAGGAATTTGCCTGTGTCCTCTTCTGCCCATCTCACATGAGTAAAATGAGAGGGACTAGATGTACTCAAGAATTTGTTCTATAGAGTATATAGAAAAAAAAATGCCATTATCTTCCTTAATCTTCTCTTGTTGTCCAAAAGACTGGACTCACAAATTATACATCAATTGTGCATAAAGTCCTATTCAGGAGGCATGAGGATTTTCAATGGCTTATTCATTTTTCTTCTGACCTATACAGTGTCAGGTTAATATGCTTTCAAACCTATGTACTCGGTTTTGGACCACGTGGGAAAACAATGCAACCTCTGTGATTTACAGGCCTGTATTTATCAGGTTTTTGGCTTCATGCAGCTGGTAAGCAGCAGATCTGCAGAATCTAAGTGCAGAGACAGGGATGCTCACACATGTTGCCTGTAGCATTGCTGGGAGCTCAAACATCTACTGTGGCAAACCACAGCATCCAGTGTTTACAGTTAAGGTTTGCATTGCTTATTTGCTACTGCTGTCTCAGTTGTGTCTAATCACAGAAGGTGCTCAGATCTTTGTATTTTTAATCCAGAAAGTTTGGTGTCAAAGTCAAAGGAGCAGTCATTCAAATGGAATATAGATCAAATATGAACACTTCATGCGCTATTTTGTTGTTCTGATGGTGTTTTAGCTCTTGTCTTCTGTTGTTAGTTAGGAAGAATATCAGCTATGACTTTCAACAAATCTATTGAAAACTTTCCCAAATCTAAAAGTTGTAATAAATATTTTTTGTTTCCAAAGACAGGGAAAAAAACATTTCCTGTTATACGTACCAGATAGTCATAGTAATTTTATTGGCGTTGCTGTCAATGCAGAGAGATGGGCACAACTGCGGCAAGATTTACCTGATCCATTTTATGAACCTACACTGACAGAGACGAGTGGTACTTATAAACATTTAGCTCCACTCACTGACTCTAAGATCAACATCCAAGGTTAAGTGATGTGAATCCCACCACAAAGAACAAAGCTGGTGAGTGGTCTGGAGCACAAGTCTTATGAGGAGCAGCTGAGGGAACTGGGGTTGTTTAACCTGGAGAAGAGGAGGGTGAAGGGAGACCTTATCACCCTCTACAACTGCCTGAAAAGGAGGTTGTAGGGAGGTGGGTGTTGGTCTCTTCTCCCAAGTAGTAAGTGACACGATGAGAGGAAACAACTTCAAGTTGCACCAGGGCAGGCTTAGATTGGATATTAGGAAAAATTTCTTCACTGAAAGGGTTATCAGACACTGGAACGGGCTGCCCAGGGAAGTGGTCGAGTCACCTTGCCTGGAGGCATTTAAAAGCTGGGAAGATGAGGTGCTTAGAGACATGGTTTAGTGGTGGAATGGCAGGGTTAGGTTAACAGTTAGACTTGATGATCTTAAAGGTCTTTTCTATGATTCTATGATTTTCTGATGCTTTTTGGCTGCAAGAGAGGAAGAGTACAGCATGCTGATAAAAACTGCAGTGGTTAGATATTGCTGGTACTATGTTGGTATCAGAAGCTGCTTTTTCTCGTCATAGTGAAGATAGTCTCTTCTATGTGTGTCTACCTCAGAAAGTTGTTTTTTTTTTCTTTATGGGTCCAGGCTAAGACAATAATGAAACAAAATCTTCATGGAAGAACTCCAGAGTTGTCTTTTATTTGTAGGATTATAGAGTCATTCAGGTGGGAAGGGACCTCAGAAAAGTTGTAGTCCAGTCTTCTGCTCAGAGCAGGGTCAGACCAGTTTTCTCAGTGTTTTGCCCAGCCTGGTCTTGAAAACCTCCAAGGACAAAGATTTCAAAACTCCCTATGTCCCTGTTTCAATGTTTAGTGTCTCCATAGTGAAAAAAAGATTCCTCATGTCCAGTTTCCTTTTGTATTATGTTTTAATTTATGATTGTTGTCTCTCATCCACCCACTATACTTTCACATGAAGATCCTGACTCTGTCTTCTCAGTAACATCCTCTTTGATATTAAAAGGATCCTATCAGGTCCCACCAAGCCTTTCCACTTGAATATTAAGTATATCTGATCTATGTGAAAAGCCAGTGCAAGATCTTCTTCAGCAGTTGAAATTTGTGCTGGAATTGCAAAAAGAATTGTAGAATACCTAACTACCCATAAGCACCAGCCACTTCCAGACATTAATTGAGTTTTAGCCATCAAAAAAATTAATTAGATTAGATTTAGCTGCAAATTTGCAGCAAAAGTATGCATCTTTTCTCATTCTACTTTCATACAGGAATTCTGAAAGCTAATGGCTGCTGTTTTAAATGAAAACTCCTCACTCTGGCTAGAGGAGTAGTTCTTCACTTCACTTCATGATTCACAATATAATGCTTCCCACCCCCCGCCCTTTAAACAGTTCACACATTAATCGTTAACATGACTCTTCAAAGACTATTCTGTAGTATTTTAGTCCAAAGAGTTTAGACTACCTCTAGAATTCGCATGCATGGTCTTCCCCATTGCACGACCCTTTCTTCAAGTATGTTTCTAAATACCACTGTGAAGAACTGAGATTCCTTCCTCAGCTCCTTCGTGTTTGGGGTCTGAGCCTAACTCCGGGCTGTAGGCACAGACACGCACTGCGTTGTTTTGCTTCCTGTGTGGAAATGGGAAGTAGTCAGGGCTGAGGAAGTGGAGTCATGAGCTAGCCTTTATGACAGTGGGAAAAAGAGAAAGGAAAGCCGATGTAATTCACCATCTTTATAAATTCCAGGAATCACCTTTCTCATGCACAGGGGAAGGACAAGGATACAGTACCTTCAAGGGCATGTGCCCAGGTATCTGACCTTGCTCAGAATCATGCCCCAAAGAAAATTCTAGGATATTGTACTGGAAGCTGCAGATAAAACATTTTATCATCGTGGAAGTGAGCTCATCTTTGAAGTGGAAGTGGGCACAGAGAGCAAAATTGCACACTACTTTCACCTCTCACTCTCAGACAGAAAGTATATACAATTTGAAACTGGGAAAAATTGTAGATCTTCCACAACTCACTGGGGAAGTGCTGTTGTCTAAGTGATTGCCTTATAAACTTCTGTATGTGAACAAGTTATCTAAAATCATTTGGCTGTTAACAGGGAGATTTAGGTCTTTCTTGGGTACAGTTCACCTCATCCTAAGGTGGGTATTTAGATGTCATACTGTTAGGTCCAGACTATAAAAGCTAATGGTCTTATTGTGAGGAGAGTAGTGGGTGACCGATTCAGCTGTGTGCCTTTATACTGTAGCATCTAAAGGGCCTTTAGGGACTTTTAACTGTTACATGGTTTTGTGTTAATTCATCTGTTCTGCAAAATTAAGAGCTGAGGGATATGGAACAGGGAAACTGTGGAAACAAGGTGGGCATGAGAACTCAAGAGGAGTAGAACAAGAGACATGAGAAGACAGGAGGAAAAGCTTGGTAAGAGGAAGAATGAATGGAAGACCTGTATGAGAAATAGACAAAAGTACTTGACTGTACCATTGTCCTCTGTTATTTCAAAGTTGTGGAAAGTTTGGGGGGGTTTATCTTTTCTCTATTAATCTAGTTTTCTTAAAAGTTTTCCCTCAGTTCGATTAGTAGTTGAATGCAACCTTCCTTTTTCCTCCCACCCGCTCCCACATATCCACTCTTCCCTCCTCCCACACCCAGGATGCTTGACCTTTCACTAATATCCATCATAAATTAGCTGACCCAGGGCAGAAATTTAATCATGAGAGCAGGCTGTAAGGAAACGGATTGCTGTGCAGAACTGTGCAAATCTAAATGTACCTTTTTTTAGTTCACCCAAAAAATGCTGAAAATGCAGCCTTATTTGAGGTAAAGGTTGTTTGCAACAATGTGAGAGACTGAAAAATTCTTTCCAGTTGGAGGAAGAACCCTCCCACAGACTTTGTGGGCAGCTTTTTCTCAGCCTCCAGCATCAGAGGAAGATGTACTTGTGATAAACTATTTGACTTCAGCAGATTAGCCAGCTAGATGACAATTTTTTGGACTGGATCTATCGAAGGTTTGGAAATATAGCGCAGTTTTCCTCAGAGATGAGCAAAATTATATAGGTCAGACGTTATGATGAATTAGAATGAGGTCCATTCAGTGTCGTACCCACAGGTCTCCATGAGCACCCACATGACTGTGCCATTTTTAGCAGACTGCATTCTATCTACATGAATTCTGGACCTTCAACTGTTCCGTTGTTATGCAGGAGCCTAAAAGATGGGGAAATACTTTCTCTTATTTGCAAGGAAACACCAGGATAAGATTACAATGACTTCCCTAAGGTGATTTCAAGAAGATTTTAGTGATGGTTTCTCAAGCCTACATGGTCTACTCCAGTGTGGTACCCATCATGGAACATACGATATATGGTGGGTTAACAGGTTAACTGCATCTGCCTAATTAGCCTGCAAGGTTATGGTGGCAAACTGTACTGGGTTCTTCCAGTACTCTCTGCTAAAGAAGGATGCAGAGTCTGAACTACTGTGTAATTAACATGAAACTCAGCCTGAGTTCTTTGACCATTCATTATCCTTTTTCCAGTTTCAGCTGTCCACATTCTTTCTCCTGGGAGCTGGATTGTGTATGCTGGAGATCTACCAGTGAGGACATTAAATGAATGAGGGTTGCACTGGAAATGAGGCCAGGTTCCTTTCCCAGACTGCTGACTATCTGTTATGAAATCCTACAGAGATTAGTCAGATCTTCTTGGTACAGAAAGTGTTGTCATCTTGGGCATCCCTTAAAGGGAAGATGGTCACTTATCTTTTTAGGTATCTCTGCACATTCATAGCACTTGTAAAGTAATCTGGCAAGGGCTGGAATTCATGTTTAGAGAGAAGGAGTGGGTGAGGGATAAAAAGTAGGTTGCTTTGTTTTGAAAAATACTTGAGCTAGAGAAAGCTGAGGAAATACATTGTCTTTACTCCCATGGAGATTATGTGCGGGATAGAAGAGGTGGAGATTTCATTAGAGTTGGTGTGCAGATCCAATCTAATAAGGTTGAGTTAAACACAGCATTTATGGAACGATCTTCTGAAGTGAAAAAACCCACCTTACAGATCATTCCCTCTTGTTAACACCTCCTGTCCATGATAATAAAAGACATTAGAAAATAGAAGGTATTAGAAAGCAAAGGCTGGTACTTTTTTTCCTCCTAATCTTTCCAAAGGCAGCTCTCAATGGTCAAATATAGTGGGAATTTTGAAGTCCAGAAGTTCTAATTTCTGTTTATGATTATACCAACACAAGTCTGAAGTGATTCTGTTCAAGTCTCAGTGCACAAATGGGGCCCATAAGTTAGGTCTTAAAGGAAAAACATTGATAGGCAACTAGAGTTACCCAAAATTGAACATTCAGCTTTTAGCATCGTTCATAAACAATTGCCATCTAAATCAAAGGGTAAGACTTTATAATTGCAACCTCTGTTCCAGCTACATGTGTTCTTTTGCTTAGACAGAGTACATGCTGAATAGTGCACTATAGACATTTTCAAGCCACCAAAGCAACCCCTAGGTCCTGTCCGGCAGACCTGACGTCAGAGGATGTGTTGAATCAGTCCGACTGATGGCAGGTTCTGTGGTTATACATAATGTTTATACTTTTCAAAGAAAGAAAAAAAATAAGATGCAGACTAAAATCTCTCACATGCCTTCAATTACATCGACATTGACTGCAGAAATGCTCCTTATTCTCCATGCTTCTGAGTGATTGTTTGAATTCATTCAGTGGGGTCTGGTCTTAACTTTGATGTTTCAAAAGCTTGAAGAGAAACTATGCAATCAGAAAAAAAAATCTAATTAAAAGAAAAAAATGATGAGATCTGAAAAAAGTTACAGGAGTCAGAAGAGTGGGGGAGGAAGGTATATATTAAGAGCTTACTTTTAACTCCAGAAGTTTCTCTTTAACGTAAAAATAAATAAACTAAAAGACTTTGTTTTTAAAATTCATTTTTTTTAATGATAGTGAAGCAAAATTTGTGCAACTACATAGAAAAATAGAAAAATTCCAATTTAGAATTCCATCATGAAATGACACCATTCTAATTTCTCCAGGCCACGGTTTGTTAATATTCCACAAAGTCCCAGGATGCAACTATAAGACAGCATTCAAATCTATGAACATGAGGCAATCATGCTCAGCAGAGTATAACAATAATTATAATAGAGATTAAATAAAAATAATTAGAAAAAGTTCATCTAGTTTTGATGTATTAATTATTCTGACCCTGTTCTATTCAGAGTCTAATTATCTGGTTCAGTGAAAATGCCAAGATTTCTACGACTCATAAAAATTACATTCCAGTAATTATGTCAGCAAACTAAACAGTATTCATTTACCATGCCTTTTTATGCACACATTTGAATATGCTTTTTTAACTGTTTTTGCTCTTTGTTCCTATTCATAGGAAATAATACCTGTAGAGAAATTTGAAAGTCAGTAGCACTCTAAACGTAATGTGCAATTCTTGCTGATATTTTTCTTTTGTGAGGCTTCTGTAAGTCTCATATAACCTTTGTTTAAAAAACATGAATTAAAGTTCACTCTTCAGTTGTTTCAAAGAAGCATTTTGAAGTCTGTGCTGCAAAAAAAAAAAAAAAAAAAAAAAAAAAGTTTAAAGTGGCAACACAAAGGAGAATTTCCTTTCAAATAAATTGGCCATAATGGAGACCACCATAATGGAGACCACCAACCACATCATCCCCACAATGACCACGGTGCGGTGCGCTTTTAGAGGGACAGATTCTCATCCTTGCATGTCCTCTTTTTTGTCTCATGCAAAGGTAAATAAACTGTGTATCACCAGCTGCACAACGACAGATGACATAAATCACTGAACCTCAGCAGAACGTGAAAAAACTGCAGTCAGGTGAGGATCTGGCCCTTACTTGATGAGACTGAAGATGAGACTAAGGCTGCCTTTTTACACAGAAATAAACTTCATTTCACCATAGGGCTGTTGAGATCTAGTTGGCATTATCTAATTTTGAGCTATCTAATTTTATCTCACACTGTAGCCTTCTCCCAGCACTTCTTAAACTGTTGACCTTTATCCAGATGGAGTAAATCAGTGTCACCTATGAAGAGGCCAGTAAAATCACTCCTAGGTTAAGAAAAGTGTGCAAATGTGTCAGAGTATTTTACTGTGGAAAGTAGTATGGATATGGTGTGAGGGGAAATAAAACAGAGACTAAAGTTTACAGCAATAAAGAAAAACCTTCATTATATGAAATTTATTTGTACCTGAGGGAATAGTCTAATGGCCAACAGACCTGGCTGAATACTACAGAAGAAAAACAAAATGTTGCAAAAATTCAATTGATTTAAAAATTGGTTCTTCAGATCATAATCTATGGTCAAGATTCTTCAGCTTCCGATTGATATTGTTTCACCTGCACAGAACAAGTATAAATATATACATTTTAGATTCTCTTTGGTTTGCTTTTTGGTTTTGGTTTTTTTTTCAGGAAAAAAGATGACAGTAACTTATTGTCCCTACACTAGCCCCTAGAGTTTGCCCAAAACAGTAACCCAATTTTTTGATGGATTAATTTCTCCATCCACTGTTGTTAGCAGCAGTTGACTGCTTGCATAGTTGATCAAGAAGGAGAGAAACCGAGGAGGAGGACAGGTCCTGAGACTTTTCTCCACTTTGTTCTTGTGCACTTACATGACTATAATCCTTACACCTTTTTAAAGTGGAAATTCACAACCGTTTCTTTGTTACTCATTGTGCTGAAACACGTTTAAACTAACAGAAAGTATTTCAATTTCAACTGGCTGCTAAAGTTTTCCTTTAGGAAGGGGAAATGCATAAAATATCCTAAAATTTCCCACTCCAGTTTACCTGCTACTCCCTAAATGAATGTATCTTAGGAAATTTCAGAGTTTGGAAGGTTTTTTAAGGCTTTCCTCATAGTGGAAATTACATTTGAAGTACCCAGTTTTCTGGTTTTCAGGTCCAGCAATTTCCAGCTGGTGCAAGTCAGTCCCAAATCTACTTTCTCAAATAACTATCACTGTGATACTTTCTGCTCAGCAACCAATGATATTGGTTTTATTATTTTTTTCTCCTTGCTTTCTGCTTTATTGTAGGTTGAAAGACCTTCTAACATTGGCCAAACCTAATGAGCCATGAAAGAACATAAAATATTACAAAGAAAAGATCTTAAATATGCAGGTCCTATTCCATTTCTGCAATTTCCACTTGTCTAATATGTTTAACTATTTTTGAAATGTCGCAATTTGAAGCTTGCTGTGCTCATAAATTTTATACTGCTTTGGCATAACTGCCTCGGCTTTCACTTCATTACTCTGGGAGGAAGAAACTCCATTGCATATTACCATTCCCACAAAAAAAAACCAAACCAAAACAAAACAAAAAACCCCAAAACTTTAAAAAATAATTTTAAAAAAAATTATCTACTGAAATTTTAAGTGTTGTTATGGTTATTCAATGAGCTTTCAGGTAGGAGCAATACATAGCTGTGTTGTGAATATTTAACACACAAAAGATTATGTCCTGGAAGACTGAAATGGTGCTGATGTCATGTCTCATAGAATCATAGAATCATAGAATGTTTTGGGTTGGAAGGGACCCCTAGAGGTCATCTAGTCCAACCCCCCTGCAGGAGCAGGGACACCGCTAACTAGATCAGGTTGCTCAGATACCACCCTCATTGTAAAGAATTTTTTCCTTATATCTAGCCTAAACCTACCCCGATTTAGTTTAAAACCATTACCCCTTGTCCTGTCACAGCTGGCCCTACTAAAAAGATTTTCCCCCTCTTTCCTATAGGCCCCCTTTAGGTACTGAAAGGCTGCAATCAGGTCTCCCCGCAGCCTTCTCTTCTCCAGGCTGAACAAGCCCAACTCTCTCAGCCTGTCCTCATAGGAGAGGGGCTCCAGCCCTCGGATCACTTTTGTGGCCCTCTCATATGAAAAGTCTCATATGAAAAGACTGTCTTCCTTAATCAGTAAGAGAAATTCTTAACAATAACTATGGAATTAAAATAAACAAATGTACCCTTCCACACTAACAGACTTTTAAGTTAAAGTATCACAGCTGATTTTGGAAATAAAAACGTCAAGTGTCTCAACAGGTGAAATTTCTTTTTCTTGCTATCAGTACAACAGATGGATTGACAGTCAACTTCAACCTCCCGCACAACTTGCTGCAAGTTGCTTGCTGCTCCTATGTATTCCCAAAGGCTGTGGTATTATTCTGTACAGAAAGTGTGAAGAGGAGTAAAAAAATACTATATATTTGGTGTACTTTTCATATAGTTTGGGGGCAAGAAGGGAGAAAACACAGACCTTTATAATCTCTTGCAAAAGGTGGGAAGGGAAGGGAAGGGAAGGGAAGGGAAGGGAAGGGAAGGGAAATCAACAGTTCCCCATACTTCATCAGAATAACTGTGGGGTTTTTAAAAGAAAAAAAAATGAAAAAACCCACTCACCCCAAATTGCCATACAAAGCCTCATTTTGTGAAGATCTAAAATATGTCTATTGTGAAAGGAATGAAGGAGTGATTCCTTATTATTTGAAAGATATTTGCCATTTAAATGGAAACTTTCCTCCCCCCAAAAATACCCAAATAGGAAACCAAGGTTTTTCTCTCTCGCTCAGATCATCTAGCAGTACCTATGTCAGGCCACAGCATTTTGATTTAGTGTTGAGACGTCAAGTTAAATTATTTCTATGGATAGTTCCCTTATGAGAGGAAAATTATCTCCATCAAAAAAATGTATCAGATGGGTGGGCTGCAGCTATCAATTACCCTCTGAGTACAAGCTTTAGCTAAATCTTGTTTGCTGCTTATTCCCTCGTGGGCCAGAGGTTAACCTGTTAAGTTGAGAACTGATCCCAAAGTAGACATTAATGTCTTAATGCATTTAGTGGCTGGGTGTTTTTTTTGTGGGCGGGCCCCCCGCTTG
>NW_009258783.1:87167-115954 GCF_000687185.1 Egretta garzetta | reverse complement strand
CTACCCTCTTTCCCCAGTTATTATTTCAAAGCTGTATGTCTTTCTACTGTTCGAGAGGTTTATGTGTCATGAAATATTTTCAAGGAACCAATAAGAATAATACAATTGGTCTTTGAAGTGGCATGGTCCGCCTTTTGTTGTGTTGTTTCAGGAACAGTTATTGTAGCTTTACGGGACTGTAATTTTTACAAAAGGAAATTATTTGGGTTTCACCTTTCTCTGCATCACACTTCAATACTGGAAATGAGCTAAAATGGTAAGACTGTTCACCATGGGTCGAACTCCAAGGTGTGGCTCTGGTTTTACCAGCAAAGACTCAATTAGCATTTTTTTTTTCCTCTGGCATTTGCATTTAGGTGTTCTACTAGGTAAGGTTAGATTTGAGGATTAAATCATAACACAAAATAGGTGAGAATGCACAGGTGCCTAGCACATTTTAAAGGCCTTGTAGGAATTTTCCAGCCACTTGCATTAGTCTCAGAATTGTGAGTTCTTAGAGTTGATAAAATATTTTCACTGTAAAGTCCTCTGTATACGGTCTTGGGAAATATTGTTGTCGTTCAGTGTCTGATCTTTATCCCTGCCCAGTCATAATCTTGGGTAGAAAGACCCACAGATGTTCTGCGAGTACTGGGCTTCATACCTACTAGCATGGCTTTGCCTCTTTGGGGTGCTGTATGGAGAACCGAGTGATTGGCTTTTACACTCAGTAACGCTACTGCAAGAACGACTCTGGTGTTTCCAGCTGAAACTGAGTGCTTTCTGGGGTTATGATGACAAAGAAGAAAGAAACAGTTTTGCAAACCTCGTGCTAGAATTTCTAGGCCCACCAAAATAATTTTAAAAAAAAAAAAAGCTCACACAAGGAATGGAACCACAAATTTCACAACCAGGACTATGTCTACAGGTATTTTGTATCAATTACAGTGGCTGCTGATGAAAGAAAATTACAGTAAAAATAATCAGACTTGAAAGAAAACAGCAGTTTTATGGAATAATAACTGGGAGACGCTGTTTGCAAAAGCCCTGCAATGAGGAGCTGCTCTTCCAAAGTACCATGTTATCTTCCTGCAAAGTCCCAAGCTTCTGAGTTAAAAGGACTCAGCTGCTCATGGGTGATATCAACCTTCAGCTGGATCAGTCCCAAAATGAGCCACCCAAGGATCAGACCACACTGTTTGCAGCCAGGACTGTGCATGCATAGGCAATTACTCCCAGAGAAAGTGATGAGAGAAAATGTAATGTAAACTCTGCACTCAGCCAATAAATCTTACAGTAGCCTAATTTTTCTATGACTGATGCCTCAAGCAATACCTGTGTGGGCCGGAAAGGAAGGAAGGAAAAAAAAAAAAAAAAAGTCTTGAAGTTTCTAAAATTCCCTTATCCTGTTTATCAGAACTCTGCTGCTTCTCTTAAATTGTGACCTTTCTCCTGGGGATTTTGCTCTCCAGATAAGGCTTCAAAGCCTCTGGGTTACTGTAGGAGACGTCCTTGTCCAAGAGTGGACCAGAAACACATATCGTGCTCAACTGCAACTAATTTCACGCTGTCAAAACGGAGTGTAACCTCTGAGTCAGCAGCTCCTGCCTGTTTTCAAGCAACTTTTGTAAATCTGACCGATGTTAGCTGGCTGAGGTTAGGAAACAAAATCTTTCTTTTTGGGTCATATTCTTGACTTACTAGTCAAGTATCACATATTCAATATTTCAAACAGGTAGCCAGGCCAGCTGCAATCAGCTTAGGAACCTTATGCACTCAGAAACAATAGCTGCAGTCCTCAAGCTCACGAACCTGGACTGGGGAGAAATATATGAAATGACTTCACCTACCTCACTCAATGAGGAACCCGTTGTTTTTCAATAGTACTCATCAGAGGGAGTAAAAAATGGCAAGGTGAAGAAATCATAATAATTTTGAAGGGCTGAGGTTGTTTCTGCTTTGCAGAGAAGGAATTGAACAGCTATTCGCTTTGTCCAAATTTCCCCACAGACTATTTTTTTTCCACCCAGACCCACCTTCTCAGTTTTTTTCTTTAAACAAAACATGAAGTCTTCAGTTATTGACTTAGAAGGCAACTGGTTTCAGTCAGTAAAAGAAAAATTTCAATAGCCATTTTCAAAAAATGTCCAAAGTTTTTCTAAATGGATTTTAAAACATCATTTTGGTTTTGCTAGATTTTTTCAGTTTCCTAGAAGGACTTTTGTTTTTTCAATTACATTAAAGTTTCAGTGGGGAAAAAAATACCAAACAGGAAACAAATCCCCCAAACTTATGTTCAGGTATAATTTTCCCCAAGAAGACAAGAATGTCTTGCACCTTTTAGTAGTAGAGCATAAAGCATATGATTTTTTTTTAATAGACAATATATTTAACACTCCTTTCGTATTTGCACCATATTTATTCTTACTGAAATATAAAGTTGAATTAGCAGAACTCCTTTTCATGTGTTAAGTCAAACTTTGCTTTGTTGTAGTCTGTCACTACAGCTCAAAATCACATACAGGGACAGTTAAATCATAGGTCAAGTAAAGCATCGTAACTTATTATGCTATGATAACCACTTGAGAGTCTAAGCCTAAACTTGCATAAATTAACTACATTAAATTAATATGTTTAATTAATGGAATTGTGCTTATATGGACAGTTGTGGTTTAAAAACAGCTAACCTGAGAGTACTTAACCCTATTTTGCTATTAGTTTAAGTCAGAAAAAAGTGTGATTTTAACCAGATCAAGTATATTGAAGGGGGGGTGTGAACAGGAAATAAAACAAATCTAAAGTTTTGATCAGCTCTAATTTTCATAGAGGAAGGTAGAAATTGTTTTCAGCCTTTGTTGGGATTGTTGTGACTTTATTGTAAATTATTCAACTATTACTCAACTATCATGAATTACCTCAGCTATTCTGTGATTGTGGGATATTTATGTACCCCATTTTTTCATATACTGAGTATAAGTGTATGGTAAATTAATTGGCAGACCTTAAATATTCATTCGTGCAGCATGCAAGACTTGAGGTGCATTTTCAATCACCTCGTTAGCAGCAGCACTGTAAAAACTCCTAAGCTTTTTCAAGAAAATTAACCCGTAAAAATAAAACAAGCTATTTCTGTTAGCGGTTGTGCTGACACAAGCTGGTCCTACCTTTCCTGTCCACATTTTTAGATCTTGCCCCAACTCAGCCTCTGTCTGTTCTGTCAAATAATAGTGGTGTTACATGGTGAACAATAACATTTTATCCATTTGGACTAAAATAAGTCCTTTTTTTTTTTTTATCATTTGTGGTGACTGCTTATTTTTCAGCAGAACTGGTTGCCTGACCCAGTTTTACTCATGGTCCCATATCAGCACAAATTGCATGAAGACAAGAAAAAGCAACTAGGAGGGACGTGGCAGGGGAAAACTTCTCTCAAGGCCCACAGCCTCCAGCAGGAAGGTATGTTTAACCATCCCCAGGAGTTTTATGCACCAGCAGGGAGGAGAAAGACGAGGCAATGCCTGAGCTTCAACTTTGAAAATGTCATGGTAGATTTAGGTACCTAAATCCCTTTAATAACCCATCCCTAAGTGATTTGGCTGAGGTCATAAAGACATTTTACAACAAATTGGGGAATGAAGCCCAGATGTGCTATCGCCCATATGGGTATCCTAACTCCTGTTCGAGGTTTCCCCTTTTCCCCTGAACTCAACAGGGATATGCCTGCTATACTGTTGTAAGCTTTTCCTAACATCTTTAAGATGAGCAAAACTTACAGCCTCCATCTTTGGTGGTTTAGAGCATCAAGGAACACCATAAAATTACCATGGGGGACAGGATTGGAAACAACAACAACAACAACAACAGTGAGCATGCAGAGGTTTTTTTCTCTATTTCACTCCCAAGGCGAGGAATTTTTACAATACCCTCTGGAGTTCCCCTGGCCTCAGCATCAAACATAGAGTGCAGCAGCCAAGAACAGGCCCACACCCTGCAAAACTTGCCAGCAATAATTAATTAACTAAGGAGCAAACAGCAGAAAATATTCCCTGCATAGGATCACACGGTTTCATTTGGTTAAAATTCCAGTGATTGGAGTGCCACTCCATCGCTTTGTATTGCTGTTTTTTCTTTTTTTTTTAAAAATGTGTGGGTGGGTTTTTTGTGTTCTTGTTGTTGTTTTCCTTTAAATGAAAACACAGAATCTGATTTAATAATGTAAATCTCAAAGCTGGGCCCCAGGAATGAACATACAAATCCAACACTTGAATCTCTCTTATACCTTGCTAAACTTGAAATCTCAGTCGCCCATTGACATCCTTTCAAACCAATTATTGCTCCTGCGTGGATAGGGTAGCTACTTCTTGACAGCAAGGGTCTGCTCCTACAGTGAATGCTTCTGGAAGCATTGCTCCTCAGCAGGTATTTTGGCACAACTCTGGCTAGAGACTTATAAGTGACTTCAGCAGCTAATTGTCAATTTGTCTGATGCTGCTGCTGCCCAGTAATAATGTTCTCCAGAAGCTGCAAGTGCTGAGAAGTAACTCACTCTTGTCAAGACTGGAGCTTGGCTTGCGTGTCATTCCTAACCCAGAAGAGAAAACTCAAATTATGTGTTTTTCTACTTATTTTGTTCACAGGGGTCCATCTGGTAGGTGTTTCCAAAGGACGTGAGCACAAAGCATAGCTGCCAAATTAGGAGCAGTTGCTGCAGTCCCATTTTGTATAAGGACACCCCAGCTAGAGCGTACCCCACTGCAAGGACCTATATTAATTTCTGCCCCCTCTCCACACCTCTTACTTAACAGGTAGACATCCTAACCAGGAGGTTATAAGGAGCAGCACTCCTCCTTTCAGGAGGGTTCACACCTCTTGCAAGACACAGAGAATTGCACTCCACGCCTCACATCGCTGTCCCAGGAGTTGTGTTGTGATTAATTGATTACAATTGATTGTAAGCAGAGTGTGGGATAAATTGGTCAAGGTGTTCTAGGAGCATGGATGATCTCAGACCTCCTGGCTGAAGCCATTCCAGTTTCCAGGCAATAATTCAATATTCCTTAAGCCCAAAATAAAAATGCATCAAAGTGCAGTAGGGAAGCTGCAGTTACTGTGTGCATATGAGCTACTCCTGGAGTTCCCCCTCTCCTTGTCTCTCCAAGGTACATGTTGCTGTGTGGATCTTGGCTACAAAGAGATCTTGATATGGCACTGTGCTGTTTCATAACCTA
This sequence comes from Egretta garzetta, assembly GCF_000687185.1. NCBI lineage: Eukaryota > Metazoa > Chordata > Aves > Pelecaniformes > Ardeidae > Egretta > Egretta garzetta. The sequence continues at coordinate 110,747 of NW_009258783.1, read as the reverse complement.
GTTAAGGTACTCACCTGGCATGAGGGGAGGGGGAGTTCGTGTTCTAGCCTGGAGGCCACTAAATATTTCAATACCTGCTATTAAGTATTCAATGCGATGGGAACTTGAGTCTCTCCTGTCATTAAACTATAGATCTGTGTTTAACTGTGCTTTTTCTTTAACTGAATTGACGAAAATTAATCCAAAGTGAAATAACCTTCACCAGAAAGATTGTGGGAACTTCTCCCTACACTTCACAACCCAGGACACTTATCAACAGGGCACTGAATATGGGTTAAAACAGTCACAAAGAGAGAACAGATTCAGTTAAGCTTCCCACTTTTTGAATGAATAGACTACATTTTGAAGTTTTTTGAAAGAAAGGATTGATGCATTTATTTCCCCTTGCTTTGAAAAGAAAAGTTCTGGTTGTCTAAGTTAGAAATGTTCTGGGTTATGCAGCTTCAGTGCAGGAAGGCTTGCATGCCTCAAGAATGGGTAGGAAATAAACTTTCATCTCAGCCGTTTCTTTCTGGCAGAATTAGGCAGGTTTTTGCTGAATATGATGGCTTTAGTTGCCTCTATTGATAGGCAATTAGGACTCCAACTTGTGGGTAGCTACATGAAAATTGGTCACCACACTGTTCAACATTGTGATGTCCAGGTTCCCAAAATGAATTGACCTTTATGAATTAAAAGGAACATAATGAAGGGTAGAATCATGGGCTTTGGCTTTTGTGTTCTGCAGAACACTGGATGTAGCTATCATGAAGACAGCAGAAAGAAACTGCAGTCACTTCTTTGTTGAGTCACACTAAACATCTCACTTAGGTGAGAACCTGGGATGGGGTGCTGTGACCTTCTCATGTCTTGTTCTTGATCCTCCACAGAATCTAGCTTGTATACAGCAGCTTCTTTAGGTATGTTTCTAAAATTTTCTCCTTTTCCAGTAGCTCTTTATATGTCTAAGACTTTTAGAGGTTATATTATTTCTTCAGTGTGGCTACAGGCTCTACTAACACCCCTTGGGATGTTCTTTATTGCCTGGGCCTGCCCTTTGTATAATTGTTCCCATCTAGGCAAAACAGTTATAAAACCATTAACAGTTCTAGAAAGCTCAGATTTGCTACATAATTCAGCTCCCAAATTTGGCTTTTCCTTTACTGGATTACTCCGTCTGTTAATGAACACAAACCACCTATCCACTCTTAAAGCACTCATTGGGCCAAGTCATATTTAAACATATGCTATAATATATAGCTTGTCTCGTCTTGACCAGATTTTTAAATGCAAAAGAGCTAAGCAAATGAATATGACTTTAGGTGCATGTTGATAGGCTGAAAAAAGCCTTAGTCACATAATGAAAGTGGCCAGAATTTACTCAATGAGACATTCTTGGGAAACTTGCCCCGGCCGTAGGTGTATCATTTGAAAGCCTAGCTTTTGTGGTTGCATTTTATTAAACTTTGTTTCCTATCTGTGCAGTGTAAGGGAGGGTTACTCATGGAGAGGAGGGTGAAATACTCTTTCACTCTCAATAAAAATGAGACAGGGGAGCTCTTCTTGCTGTTTTCATCCCGCCTCCTTTCCTGTGTTTGCCACGGTTCCCTTCATTGTTCTTGAGTTAAGTTTCAAATGATGGCACATATGGGAGATTTCCCAGACCTGACTTACCAGGGGATGCATATGTAAGGAATTTCAGACTAACTTACGGACCCATCATCCCCGTGCAGCAAAAAAAGAAAGGACAGAAAAAACATTTAGACTGGTCTTCAGTGCCATGCATTGCTTACAGGGGAAGGTTTGGCAGCCAAATGCCAAACTTGTTTCAATTAAAAGGTGAATAATAACAGAGGAAAAAAAAAGAAAAGGAAAAAAAAAATAGGGAGGATAGAGTTTTCTGGAAAGGAAAGCAGCAGGCTATAGACTTTCCTTCTGCTTTTGCTGGGCTCTTTATTTACTTATTTATCATCAATTAATTAGCAGCACTGCAGAAACACTAGCTCCCAAACAGCTTGCCACTTGTGCTCAGAGTAAATACCCAGTACACACAATGTAATTAAAAATGTAAATAATACTATCGTCAAATACTAGCTTATGTGTCAGTAGAAAGGACACTGCAGGACTCAGGAGAAGGAATAACAACAGTGATCTGAAGGCTACAGATCTGCTCATTGTGTGTGTTGACCATAGGGTAACACATGGGTCTAATCTATTTGCTCATCGTGGTAGTACCTCATTGTTGATCACCATCAATATGCACCCTGAGCACTAGCCAAAAAGAGAGCAGCCACTGTTGTCATGGTGATGTTGTGAAAAGAGGCAGCAAAGAAAGCTCATCCAGTTACTGGAGCAGTGGCTGGGGGCTTGGGAAATGTAGGTTTGAGTCCCTCCCTTGTCACAGGTCTTTGAATAGGATGCTGGCAATTCACTCATTGGCTTGAATGCCATTCATTTCTTTGAAAGAGGCATTTAAATACTTTGGAGAGTCCTGCCTCAGTTCCCTGTCTTTACTACCTCACTACTCACCGGTATCTTGACTACTTTGGTGTCTATGAGCATGTATATTTTTCCTGTTTTGTCTATATGTAAGAATTCCTTCCCATGTTATTTCTTAGGTTTCTAATCAATATGACCTTTTCCCTTGCATGGGAACTAACAAAAGCTAATGCTTCTGGGTCTTTGATTTTGCTAGGATTTGAGATTAACAAGAAGGCTGAGGGTATAAGGTACAGTGTGTGTCCCTGCTAAAAGCAGAATAAAAGTGTGTAGTGATTCCAGTGTCACCACTCATCCCTTGTTATAGAATGGGAGTACCATGAGTCTTTTTTGCTTCTGTCTTGCACCAACACTGCTGCAGAGGTGGGCCCTGCCAACTGCTTCTTCCACCTTGACCCCAACCTATTGGAGAGTAGAAGACTCAAAAATCTCAACACTTAGCTCCTTACTGGAGCTAGGATTTGAATATGTCACGTACCACGCAGCATGGTGGTTCTCCAGGAGCCTGTAGGATTGCTGAGCTCCAAAATATCATCAGTCTACAGCTCATCCTGTTGAAACAGACTGCAGAGCTGTGTTCATTTGTTTGTGTGAGAAATCAAGAACTCCTCCAAGGAACTGGAGTCATGCACTGGCCTAAGAAGGGCCATCTCTGCAATAAGGTGTGATGGTCCTCCCACAGTGTTGCAAATAAGGCAGCACTTCTAGCAGGACCCATCTCAGCCTCAACACCCTGGTTTACCTTCAGCTCAGATACATTACAATTGACTGCTTAAATTCCTATGCTCTTTCAAGAAAAAAATGTAACTGCTTCAACAGCAGAAAAACATGCCCAAGTGTGTGACTACAGAAGCCAAATTTTGTATGGAAGGATCCACAGGCTGTGAAAATACTGAAGAACAGCTATGTGGTTGCATTTCTATGGTGCTATGGAACTCATAGCTAGTCCCTGAGCCAGTACTTACTGTGTTGGTACTGATTTGGATTAGGTGGCCTATACTGAGCATTGCTCTGAGATAGCTCCCATAGCTGGGCCCTGTCTAGACCCTGCCCTCAAGCCACCCACTCTGGATAGGAGGCTCTCATTGTACAACCCCTCCTTCCCACGAGGACCCAACAGCCCTGCAGGACATGTTTGCCTCATGACTCTGGCACTAAGGTAAAAAATATAGGGATTAAAAACTGTCAAATGAACTTCTCCTCGTAGGCCTCCTTCCAGTAGAGTGGCATTTCATTCCCCACCGCCAAAAAGAAAAATCTTGCTTTGTTCTTCTCCTGACCTCAGTTTGATTTTTTTCTGCCCTAAAGAGCTGTGAAGCCTTGTTGTTGCAGATCTAACACAGAGCTGGCTTCCTTGCAGCAAGATACATGTGAAACCCAATAAAATAGATGATGTGCATTTCCCCAGCAGCAACCATAGAATTTAGTTCTCTGGAACAAAAATGGCTAGTTAAATCACAGCAGAGCTTTATTATCTGTCTATTAATTAAGTTGTCAAACACGATTCCCATATAATCACAAAAAAAATTAAAATGGGCAGTGTATTTTCTGTACAGTAGGTTATTTCTATGAAGTAGTAAAGGGTTTCTTTTAATTCGTCTTTTTATTTTAGATCCCATTACAAATTGAAGGTGCTTCTCCACCCTTAAGATAAACTACATTATTATTTAGAATATATAAAAAAATCTCCCTTAAACTTATTAAACTGCCTCTTTTTGTTATGAAGTTAGACTTAAAAAATATCCTTTGTCACTGAATTGTTCATTCCCTCCCAGCTGCTCAGTCCTTAAAGATGAGCAATTGCCATTGCTGTTAGCACACTGCCTCACAGGAAAGTCGTTAAGCATATGTGTATGTGCATATGTATGTATATATGTTTGTATATATATAAAGCATTTAATCCAGTGCGTTCAATCTCTGACTGGGGCCACTAATTGCAACCATGATATTTAATAGTAATAATAATAAGCAATCTAGGATATATAGAATAAAAAGAAAAAGGGCTTCAAAGGAAGGTTTGCAAGATTAAAAAGATCACTTTTTCTCCATTCCTTAATGCAATCTTAATTTAATATTCTGATCAGGAATTAAGAGGGAGTTGTGCAAAAACCTTGGCTTGGTTTATGCAGGGTTTTTGCATCATTAACATTATTCCTTGATAGTAGTATTTCTATACTGAAGGGACTGAATATGGGTTCTCTTGACAAACCACATCGAAGGGTTTCTACTGCTTTAGCAGGTTTATCCTAGCTGGCCTGGCAAATGCAAGGTATTCTTAAAAAGCTTAGAATTTTTTTTATACTACTATATTAATCAAAAAAATATTGCTCATGATTCATTTTAGATACTGCCCAAAATAAAAAAAATATATATTATAACGTCTGTCTTGGCGTATTCTACACATTAGTAGAACAAGTTAAATAATGATCTCTGCTCAGGGCCTTTACATGATTTCTTGAAATTTTAATTAATAAATAAAGGAAGCTTGAAATGGCTGTGAGGTGTACTTGTTTGTAGACTGCTCCCTGAGATACATAATTTGAATACTGATTTCTTCTTATTGGGAAACAACAGGAAGATTTTTATATTTCTTGTTGAAAAATAAAATGGTACATTTAGTCACTTATAAGCCTGTGAAGCCTTTCTTCTTCCCCTTTGACAACAGCATTCTTACTTTTCCCTTCAGTTTTTTCCTAGTGCTGTTTATATGCCATATTACACTCTCTAATTTCCTTTTATCTTTTCTTTATTTTGCAATGTCTCAGTACATGTCTCTTTAAGACAAGTTAATTTAGTCAATTACTCCAGTTTGGTTTCAGATAAAATCTTTAATTTATCCAGGCCCCTCTTTATTCTTTCTAAGATCCTCTTTCCATTAATTTCATGAAACATTCTAATTCTCCATTTTAGGAAAAAGCTAATTTCACTCACTTGCACAGACTTCCTCAGTGTTTTTCCTTTATTGCATGTTTTACTTAAACTAAAGCTTGTGGGGATTGCTGATGCTCTTACATACTAAGAGCAGCTTTGCTTTCCTGTGCTACCTGAAAAACAGTTACGGATCCATTTGCCTTCTCCTGCACCTTTGTGCAACAGGGAAAATGATGAGTTCCCAAAAAAGATGAGAAATTCTTCCTATCCAAGGTATGGGAGTACCAATGTGCCACAGCCATTGTGGCCATGCCAGACCTTGCAAAGGTATCCCTGAATGGTACGGTACTGAGGATTGTTGTTTGGGACTGGGTGGGACATTGGTGGGACAATACTGCTGCTGCCTATAGATCAGCATGTAGAGGCAGGTGTGTCATGCAGTTATGCTGGGGTTTCTCCAGTACAGCATATAGAATCATAGAATCATAGAATCATAGAATCATAGAATGGTTTTGGTTGGAAGGCACCTTTGAAGGTCATCTAGTCAACCTCCCTCTGCAATGAGCAGGAACATCTTCAACCTGGCTGGGTTGCTCAAAGCCCCATCCAACTTGACCTCGAGTTTTTCCAGGGATGGGGCAGCTACCACCTCTCTGGGCAACCTGTGCCAGTGTTTCACCACCCTCATCATAAAAAATTTCCTCCTTGTATCTAGTCTAAATCTACCCTCTTTAGTTTAAAACCATTACACCTTGTTGGCTTTCTGGGCTGTGAGCACAAATTGTCAGCTCATGTTGCAAAACTGTCTTAAAGCTCCTCCCTCTCTTACCTAGGAATTTGGTTTTCATGGGTATTTCACATCCTGATGGTTCCCTGGGCTCTGCCAGGGACTAACTTTGCTTCCTCCAGCAAGTTGCTCTCCTGTGCCTCATTTTCCTCATTTATGAAATGAGAAAGATAAACCCATTGCAAAACAGCTTGACCACCAATAGTGCCAAAGGGCATGAAGCAACATAAAAGCAAGGATTGGTTGTTACTTTAAGTAATTATATTGCTTCAGAAACATCTTTCCTCATTTAGTAATTTTATCGCTCATCTCACTCCTCATTAGCTTCTGCTGAATGGTCTTAGAGACAGGGATAACCATGTGACAAGTCCCTGGTTGTAGTCCCCTATAGCATCACAATATTAAAAAAGTACAAATTTCTGCTGTATTTGTGCAGAAGAAGAGTGCTTCCTGCTTTACCATACAGATGCATGGACAACAGGATCGGGAAACTGAACTCCCTAAAACTCAAAACAAATAAAGGAAAAAAAAAAAACCCACAACGGTTTTTAGGTGGCTTGTCAGGGTGACCACAATCTCAGCTTGAACATAAGAAGATGGAGGTGGGTTGGTGGCTACAGTGCTTAAAACCTGAAAGATTTGGACAACTTTAAGGAGATGCTGCTTGTTAGCAAAAAGAACATGTAAATTGCTGGAAATGTGGATTAAAATGTATCCTTTAAATCTGCTAATAGCAAAATCTTAGAGTATTCAGCAAAACGAACCTGTTTTATTAAGAATGACATCACTCTTTTTGCAGAATTTTTTTTTTAAAAAATTCATCAAAAAGCCCGGAAGACCCCAAAAAGGGCTGTGTACGTTTTGAAATGGCAGCATGCTACCCCATGGGAGATGTGCTTTAGGTTGTCTTCTGCTCTCCATCTTTATAAGTGAGTCTCATGAGCCACAGTACATTTTTGATAAACGAATTCTCTTTTTTTGTACTGAGAGTGTGTCAAGGACTGGGATTTCATACAGCAAAGTGCTAAGAACCCCAAATGTATTGCAAAAGATTATTCTACTATAATGCTGCAAAATATTGGAAAATATGGTCCAGATCCTCAGTGGTAGGGTAGACGGGTATTTTAAGCTAAACCCACTTGGTTCAGTCAAGCTGTGTTTAAAAATACAAAAATCTTTCTATTCCTGTGCAGCGCATGGACCTGAACCCCCCTAAATTAAACCCATTTTTGCGAAGGCACTTCAAAAAGCAACCTCCTTCTAGAATACCACCAATTTGAACTACATTTGCAGAGATAACCCCATCACGGTGGACTAACATTTGGAATAATATTTACATATTCAATTTTTTCTATCATGAAATGCTCTATCAACTGTTACATTCCAATAACCATGAACGTAAATGAGTGCAGACTTCAAATGGACAATTATTAACCTATGCTGTAATGATTATACAACATCCTTCAAATACTGAATGTTTTGAATGTGATCAAGTGATTCTTTCTTCTTATTTTGACTTTCATACTAATTATTAAACTTTAATTACCCATTATGGGTAATTATTAATATTTATTGTGCATTATTGTCATTGTTCATGGGCTTTTATAAGAAGAACTATACTTGATATAGAAAAAACCCATTAAATTAAATATTCATTTACATGTTTTTTGCAGCAACCTATTTTTAAAATAAATGGTCATGAGTCTGTTTTTCTATTAGTTGTTATGTTTATAAATATTGATTTAATACCCATTATTCTTGTTGACTACCCTTCTGTGACTTTTTATACCTTTCTCTTTCCTCCCTTGTTAAGATTACAAACGTGAACAGAAGAGAAACCTGTTTTTAGAAAAACAAGCGAACAAAAAGTTTCTACCACTCACATTAGCAATGACAGTTATTGCCAGTGTTGGTACTTCAAGTAAGACAGAAGTCAGACATGCAAGCACTGGGTGCTTAATAAATAAATAAATAAACAATCAAATAAGTATTTCATGTATTATTTTGCTCCAAAAACGGAGACACGATAAAACATATTGACTTTTCAGTAAGCACACACAGATTAGCTCATTTTAAATGTGCTTAAATAGCAAGGTGCCCAGTAGGATATTCAAATGTCTCTGTGTCTGAACCAAAAATAAGGGAGTTTTCTGTCTCAGGGTTTCGTCTGGGGGTGAATGTAGACCTTCAGGTGGGACATTTATGGGCTACAGAACAGAACCAAAGCAAGAATGACACCAGGAAGCTGCCCAGAGGTGGCTGTTAAGGATACACCAGGGGTTTCTTATATCTCAAACCCATCCCCTCTCTGGACTGTATTTTACTCAAAGGTGCAAAGAATCATTTCCCAACACCTCAATTTTTTTGTAGCCACCTACATCTTTATTTTCAAAATCCATGTGGTGCAGGATTTCTCTTTCCTTTTGGAGCACAGCTAGAAATGTTTCAGAGTTGAAGTATCTGCCATGCATGCACATAAACTAAGTCCCTTTGCACTTCGGGAGAGTTCAAGGAGACTGTCATATCAGCAGTTCATAATGTATTCAGGGGCTAGCGGGGAGGGGAAAATCCTTAGTCACCCCCCAGCCCCTTGATCCCCAAAGCCCAGTCCATCTTGAAGGTGTTGCATCTTATAAGTGGTAGATTTATTGAGCCAGAAAGAGCTAAGAAGGAGCACAAGACCTTGGCCTGTTTCTTGGGATGTATAATGTTAATAATGAAAGCTCTTCTTCTCAGTCTTTTTAAAAGGCCTCCAGAGTGGTGCCATGGCAAGGAGATGTAGAAGACTTCCTGGGAAGCAAAGGATGCCTATTTAATTTCACTCAGGAAGACGCAGTGGAGGTTTTTATTACCATGTACCCAAAGAAGTCTGGTGTATGAAAAGGATTAATCTTACAGTTCCTCAAATTGCACTTTTAAGTTTTTTTTAAAGAAAAGTCATAAAGGCATGTATTAAGAAGTGCATTTCCAAAATAAGATCCTTGTAGATCTGAGTCAAAGTGTCAAATCCACAGAAAGGGGTATTAAGTACTATCTTTACACTCCATGGGATGGACAGATCTGCTGCATGATTCAGAATTCAGGGCTGTGGTTGCTACTGTCATGAGTTAACAGTTACAATCCCTAACATCACAGTTCCACAATTTTTGAAGGATGAGTAATGGGGGGAAAAGTATCTGGAGTCCCATGTGAGGTTTTAACCCAGTGATTATATCCTTGGTGCCTGTGTCTTGATGCAGAAGTGCACAGAGTGCGCTCAGTGTGAGGATCATGTCAAAGAAAAAGTCAAACCTTCAAAAGACTTAAGTAGGAAGTATGTGCCATTTGTAAATAACTGCTGCCTGTGACTTTTAGGCTTCCAGAAGTTATATGATCAGAATAAGAGCTGTGAATCAGACTCCCAACCCAATTGCTGTTGAATGAGTGAGTTTCAGAGTGGAAGGGAGCTTGGTGAGACTTGTTGTGGCAGGATGCCTTGCTGTGGTAGCTGGTGGGAATGGGAGAGAGAAGGTGCCCAGGCAATGAAGGCAGACTGCAGGGGAACACCCTTTTTCACTGCTCCATCATCCTCACAAAAGTTGCTGGTTCTTGCCCTCTTTCTGCTCTGCACCTTCTTTCTGCTCTTCACCCAACGCCAAAAATTGGCATCTCGCTTTTGTCTGTACTCTGTGTGTGCTCTTACACGAGCTAAGTTAACGAGAAAAAATGGGGCTATATTCACAGGGATAAAAGAGTTATAGGTTTAGGGACAGAAAGATAAGCGATCCCACACCAAGGGATCAGATCTATGGGGAGAACCAGAACCATGTTGCAGAAGGTGAACAGAGCAATGTGTAGACTGGTATTTGAGGACTAGGTTGAGATAATGGGGTAATACAGCAGGCTTACAGCAGCTGCGACAAAGCTTTACAAGTGGTACCATGGTCTAAGGCTTTGTTTTAAATTCAAATCGGTAAAGCGTGGCATCAGAGACGTCCCAGCCTAGACAGTAAGCTAGCACATAGTGTCCAGAATAATTTGGCCATCAGATTGCTTGAAAAAATGTCGAAAATTGAGCTGTGAATTCTTTGAGATCTTTTATCCAAAATCGTTCTTTAAAATACAAATGTTGGTTGCTTTTGGCCTTCAGCAGTTTGCTGAGGCAGTCTCCAGCTGAAGGTTGACGTAGTTCAGTGCCACCATGCTGTGTCCTCTTGGTACGTGTGTTCCCCAGCAGGACTGAGCTCAGGGCGTGCATTCACTTAGTACAAATACAAATTCAAAACTCAGCCTCAGCCCCAGACCTGACCACCATGCACTTGCTGAAAACATTCTCAGCAGGAAAACTCATAGTTTGAATATTTATAAAAAGTGAGCACAAAATGGATGTGTGCGTGCCATTTAAATGAATTTTACAGATTATTTTGACTAACAGCATACAAAAGAAGTTTTTGCAGCATCTCACCTTGTATGTTCCAACTCTTTTCAGAAATGTCTCACACATTCATTTCCATGGGTCTGAAGTGACTTTAGAGCCCAGTAGAACTAGTCGTACGTAAGAGCTTCACCCCTTCAAAGGATTTGGCCCACATTAGAAAAAACACACAATGCTGTGCCTTTTAATCCTAAACCAGGACTGTATCATCTGTCCTTTTATTTAAACCTCACATAATCAGATGCCATACTTCGGTTTGAAAAGCCTTTATTTTCTGTGCATAGCTGGGTTGCTCCTGCTCCTATAGAAGCCCATAAGAACATTGATTTGAAGCAAAGCACACTCAGTATGCAAGGATGCAGGAGCAGCATCTGGTTTATACACACTTATGTGCATACTGATATCATTCTTACAGGTTCATGTAAAAATAATCTCAGGATTTACTTCCAAATAGGCCAAATCCCCCTTTCCCTTTATGATAGGCTCCACCGTGCCTATTCAGATTTCCAGGTGTCATTTAAGAATGTGAAGTGCTCCTGAAACAAGAGGCAGAGCAGTTAAGCCTTCCGAAATAAATGACCCCAGCTGCTCTGCATAACAGAGCTGGCCAGCGGATTTGACCTGGATGTCTATTCACCTGTTTTCTGAGGGCAGAGGGTTGATATTTTACTGTGTTTTGTTGTTTTCTTTAAATATCATTCTGATTGAAATCTGAGTAAAATGCCCTAAAAATAATGAATGTGTATCACCAAAGAATACTGCAGAGGTGTAATCTTTGACCTGGTTTCCCTGAAAATGTGCAGGAGACATTTCTATGAGCACAGCAGGATTTTTACAGCTCACATTTCTGCTCCTTGGTGCTCTCAGAGGGGCAAACTGCATAGAAAAACATTAGATGCTCGATTAGATAATAGCATTAGCATTTAAGATAAACTTTGCTTTCTTCACAAAGATAAACCCTCATTATTTAAAGTGTGTTTCATCCTCTAGTTCCTCCATAGGAGATACATCTGCAAGCTACCTGCCAATAGCAATTAAAGCTTAGTTTGCAAGGAAAGCGGGTTTAATTGCCAAAGCACTATTTATAGGAAGTCTCCCATGAGGATTACTGAGCTGCAAGAATGCAGATTAAGCAAAATGAGGGCAGCAGGGAACGTGATGCACTTTGGCTGAGCAGCTCTGTCAGGCTCAATAGGTGTGGGTCCTGTAACACCCTGTAACAGATGACAGCCTGACGCTGCTTCTCCCACCCAGAACTGGGTGTTTCAGACACTGTGCGGCGTGACAGCATGGCCTTAGAAATTTCATAGCAAAGCATCTTCTCTCTCCAGGTACTTGCCCCCTCCCCGCCCAATAACCATCACAGCTGAGATTCTCATCCTTGGGGGTTTGCTGGCTTTGTAAGCTGGGGGATTACAGTTGTCCCCTTCCCAAAAATACGTACAGGGGAGCTCCAGTTTTGCCCCAAAAGGGGCTGGAAGGCTCCGGGCAAGGGAATTAGTCCTGCATTTCACCACACGCCTTACAGCAACACACAAGTGAGTTTATCTCCTGCCTTAACAGTGTCCAGAAAACAAAGAATAATATGACAGGTAATGAAAGACAACCCCAGCAAACCCAGGGATAAAAGTGGGGCCTCTTCAGTTCTCTGTCACCACCTGCCTTCTTCGTGATCTCCAGCTGCTTAGTAAAAACCAGACAGTGTAAAAGGGGGATGCATTTAATGGTCTTTCTGCCTTTACCTCTGAGTATCTTCAGCTGCCCCTTTTTACCTGCACAGTTCAGCTGCCCCGTTTGCCTTCTCAAACGTCTTCCCCTCATTGAAGTGGAAGCCTGCTGGGAAAGTGGGAAATTTTATGCTTTGCTGTTAATTCTTCATAATCTTCATTATCACCATCATCAAGCTGAGCAAAAGCGGGCAGTGAAAATATAAACATCTTGGCCTAATGTTGATTAAGATCAAATGTTTCACTGAGCATTAAAATTATTTCTATTTTTTAAATATATTTTTATACAATCTTAGACAAAAAAAATCATGATAGATAATTATAAAAAGCTAAAGTAAATGATTTTATGTTTTCAAGATATTTTCAGCTTTGGTTGATGAATAATTTGGCTCATCTGTCAGAAATTCACAGGAAAATAGATGTTGTCAAACCTACATTTTCACCAAAAGGGTTCCAGCTGAAAAATTACATCCTTCTCTGATTAAATCCCTCATTAAGATTCAGGTCTTTTCTGTCAGTAAATCAGTAATCTGGTAAAAAAGGTTAATATCATCGTATTCCTTGTTGGCTTGTCTGTGTCCATCTTATCCTACCTTTTTCTATACTCTAAACTCCTTGCAACAGGGATTGTGTTCATAACAGAGTCCACAACTTGCCCAGTTCCCAAGGCTCTGTCATTCCCTATTAACTCTTATGCTCCCTGAGCTGCAAATGCCATATTTTCTGCAATGACGATAATACAACAAAATCATGACATTTCATCTCTTTTCAGGCTTTTGCATTGCCCAAGCACATGCTTGGATCTAGGCTACATTTTCAAGATTTCTCTGACTGCAATAGTTTGACAGCTTTGTTTGCATTCATTTTTAAGGAAAATGGAATGATCTCTCATAATGCCTTGATTGTTGGAGTCAGAGCTTAAGGAAAAAGAAAACACACAGGGGAAGAATTAGACTGAAACAAAGGTTGTCTACATACATGTCTCTACAGGAGAACAAGCTGTCTAAGCTTCTGTTATAGTCCATGGACACGACAGTCCATTGAAAGTCAGCAAGACCAACAGCAAAACCTAGCAGTGCCATAATACTTAATGTTTAGTTTCATAATTTCCACGCTGCCTTTTTGCTTGAACAGATACATCCTATGCGGTAACATGGCATCACGTGACTCATATGTAAGTATCTACAAGAAACTGTTCCTGTTGCAAAATAGACCTATGCATGTTATGTAGAGTGGGACAATGAAAGTCCTGGATTTGCCTCACTGAAAACCACCTCAGCCTGGAGCCTCCCACTTCTGATGGTGCAGGAGGAACAAAACCCTAACGAGTGCAAGTTACTGGAACATTTCAGTGCTGAATCAGGAATGATGTTTAATGACCTAGATACAGAGATACATAACAACAGCTCTCAGAAGCCAAATTCTTAGAAGAGTGATCCATTTTCCTGCCATTTTTCTCTGGGGCAATATGGGGAACGGAGTGTGTATATGCTCATGAAGTGAAGCAAGAACTGAGTGTCTGTGAGTGAGGAGAATACGGGGTCTTGCATCACTCAGCATTTCAGCAGCCCAAAGTATGCCAATTACTATTTTTCACAACCATTCATTCTCCTCCTTATTTTTCTCTATTTCTTTCCTCTTTCAAGACCTCCTCTTTCACAGGGATCAATGGTCCCACTGACTCTCACTGACTTTAAATTGGGGTTCAGAAACAGATGAGCCCACACTGAATCCAGGAGTCTCCTAACTTTGAAGCTTGAGGATATCCAGATCTGATCAAGTCTTGGCTCCTCCTCATTCAAAATAGTTCTGTATTTTCCCACCCTTCTGACTGGATCTTTGTTCTTAGCTGGCAGAGGGACAACATGGTGATGCACAGCTGAACCACACTCCCCAAAGAGAAGGCCAACAAAAAACACGGTCTGCCTCTACGGCTGACTCACAAGCACCAGGAACAAACTGTAACACGAAGGTTTCGTGGGGGGAGCATCTTGCTCAGAGCCCCATGAACTGTGCTCTCTGTTGGGTACGTTCTTGCCAAAAATTATCATTTCTAATTAATCTAAGACAGAAGGAGAACTATTTTTAAAAAAAAAACTCAGAAATTATTATTTTTAAGGCTGGTAAATCTATGCTAGCCAGTTATTGGTGCCATGTTCGGAAGCTCAGACAGAGGTAAATTATGTTTCAGATTAATGTATTGAGCAGTTCAGAGGTTAGACAAACAGCTGTTTCTTAAGCAGGCACACTACAAAGCTTAACTGTTCATTGGAAGGGCAGATACAGCCTAGCTAAAGTCCCAGTGGACTAACTTTTATTTGTTTCTGATTGGGAGATATCCAAAACTGACTCCATGCTACTGATGACCTCCCTTAGCAGGGGCAGAAAGTTGAACCTCTGGAGCCAGTGTGATTTTACCAGTCTCTGGGAAAAAAACACAACAAATCTTCAGTGACTCTGAGATAATCTGCAAAATGTTGCACTTTCAGAAATGAGCTTTAAAAATTCTGGGGGAAAAAAAAAAAGTAAATATAGACAGACTACAGGGGAAAACCACACAAAATCCCTGAATGAAACATTGCTTGGGACATTTTGCAAAGCTGTTAACCAGGAGTAACCATTTCTTCAAAAGTGGTTATATGTGACATACATTCTGAATGAAGTGTAGTCTAAATGCCAGATTACTCAATCAGAAAAGCACAACACATTGTTTTGTTACTTGATATCTTTGTAAGTATTTCAGTAAAACACTAAGATCTTCATTCAGAGCAGCAGCTACCCACTTCAGAACAGTGCTTAAATGCTTGATCTATGTAAAAAGAACTGGTTAGATGAAAAAAAAAAATAGATTGGAACATCATTTTATAAAAAACCCCACAGAATTAATTGATTCAATGGCAAAAGTGCTATTAGTTGCAATGAGTGATTTGACCCCAACCTGATGTAGATCTGTTCCCCAAACCTCATGGGAAATATTCAGATGACATGTCTTAGATGTCTTCCTTCTGCCTAATATTTAAAGGCTTGTGTACCTAGTGCTCCAGCATAAGTGCCTCCATTCACTATTCTGTCAGAAAAAAGTAGGCTAAGCTAGGCAGACAAAATTAACTCAATAACTGGAGTTTTATGGAACTTCATGGATACATGCTCAGAAAACTTCAGTGCAGTAATGTGTTTTCTGTGACCCGTAGTGACTTTTCTAACAGTTTTCCTGCCACTACCCTGTCTGATCCAAACATGATGCGCTGTGACTAGAACATACCCCTGCATACTTTCATTTAGGAAAACCCATAACATTCATGAAGTGATCTCTACTGATCACTAAGAAAAGTATTGGTCCAGAGAATCAGAGCATATTGCTGCCTATATTCTGAAGTAAGGAAAAAGAAACCTATTTCACTCAAATATTGCCCCTCTAAAACGATTTATATGCTTAAATTAAGGTGCATGATAGGGGACCTTGCAAAGTACATTTTCAGTTTCATAGTCTTGAGACAACCTGACAAGGTTTATTGGCCTCCTAAAGGCGTTATTGGTATCTCTTCTTTCTCACTGCTCACAGTTCATTTCCTTTTCCGTGCCACGCTGCAAGTTCACCATGCACGTAGAGGATGGGAGCTAAGCAACATTTGCCAGCCGGGCAGCCTACGGGACTTTGGTTGACAGCGTGAGAGCACGGACTGCGTTTGTGGGGGTCGGGCTGTAATGGCTCTATCTAAACTGGCATGTCAGCACAGGGCTTCGTACAAACCCCACGGACCCACACCATCTGCCTTTTAGATCCTACTCCAGTAGAAGACAGTGCAGGTACAGCACTTGCGAGTCAGCTCAGCTGTGCAAGCTCAAACCCACTAAAAGCAATAAAGTTTAAAGAACCCAACGTGTCTTATGTACATCAGGAGTACATCATTTTTAAATGCAGTCTCATCAGAGTAATGGACCATCAAGGAACCCCATGCTGCAGTTAGATGTGTGTATGCAGCCTCCTTTCCATCAGGAGGTCACCAAGAGGTCTAATGGGGGGTTCAGTATGACTGTATGACTCTGCTGGGGTGGCTTGGAAAGCTGTCTTGTAGCTTAAAACCAAGTAACACAGAGACAATTCATACTGAGAAATCCAGGGGGAACAACTGGTTATTAGTTCACTTCTTGTGGGCAGTATGGAAGAAGTGAGTCATTACAAAGGATAAAGTCAAATTGCAACCGGCTTTACTTTTATATTGATAACATCTATTGCTAAATTATAACAATAACAGTGACGTTATCTTGAGAAAAGTGCTTCAAAGTGCCACTTCCCATCTTATTTTTGCTCTGTACCAAGAGGAACACTAGTCGTCTACTTAAAGCACAGAAGAGATGTGGGTTTGATTCCTGGTCATGCTACGTGTTTCCTGTCTTGCCTTGGGCAAGTCCCTAAATCTGCCTGTGTCTCATTTCCACCTCTGTGAAATGGGGCCTGTGTGCCTTTCATCCACCCCTATTTAGAAGGTAGAAGCTTTGTGTTGCAGACTGCTTTTAACATATGCACATTGATATGTGTACACGTACAGAAAGAGAAGAGAGGGCTTAAAATAAGACTTTTTTTTGTTGGGTTCCATAAGTAATGAAGTAATAGGAACACTAATAAATGATGGGATTTATTTAGAATATACAATACAAGCAGAGTGGGACTCTTCTAAACGAATCTTAATGCTTTCACCTGAGCTTGTAGCCCAGAATCACAGCCAACAGGAAGGATTAAGCCCTTCTTCCCCCAAAGTATCCTGTGCTGCATAAAATGAAATGCGGCCATCAGGTCAAGGGAGGTGATTTTCCCCTCTTCTCTGCTCTTGTGAGACCCCACCTGGAGTACTATGTCCAGCTTGGGGGTCCCCAGCACAAGAAAGACATCGACCTGTTAGAGAGGGTCTAAAGGAGGGGCACAAAAGTGGTCAGAGGGCTGGAACACTTCTCCTACAAGGAAGGGCTGAGAGAGTTGGGGTTGTTCAGCCTGGAGACAAAAAGGGTCCAGAGACATGTTATTGCAGCCTTTCAATACTTAGAGGGAACTTATAAGAAAGACAGAGAGAGACTTTGTACCAAGGCCTGTAGTCACAGGACAAGCAGCAGTGGTTTTAAAGTGAAAGAAGGTAGGATTAATTTGGACATAAGGAAGAAATGTTTTACAATGAGGGTGGTGAGACACTGGAACAGGTTGCCCAGAGAAGTTGTGGATGCCCCATCATTGGAAATGTTCAAGGCCAGGTACGATGGGGCTTTGAGTAACCTGATCTAATGAAAGATGTCCCTGCCCATGGCAGGGCGTTGGACTAGATGATCTTTAAAGGTCCCTTCCAACCCAAAATATTCTGTGATTCTGATTCTATGATTCTAAAAGTAGATGGCATGAACAAATGAATATGAAGTCACCTATTTCTTCTAGTACCTATAAAGGGATCCTTTCCATCAAAAATAGGTGAAATATCTCCCCCCCTGTTGGCATTGTTGTTCATTTTTTGCATATGACAACATCACTGGAGACCATTGCAGAGCACATTTCAGGGCCAGGGGGTGATGGTTGTTTGGTGCAACTCAGCAAAGAGAATTGTAACACGAGAAGGTTGAAAGCTCTGGCTAAAGATAATATTTTCATTTGACAAAGCTTTGTTGCCATTAGTAACATGAAATGGGCAGGGAAAGCCCCTTACCTCCAACACTGTGCCTCTGACTAAGTCAGTGCTGCCACGTTGTTTAGAGGAGAGTGGGAAAACCTGGAAGCAGGTAGATTCCTACCACCTATTCCCTACTACATCCTTTACCCTAAAAGATGGAGAGGAGGCTAAATCCTGAAACACACTTTTTAAACCTTTATTCTGAAAGCTATGCCAGTTTTTACTGTAAACTGAGATGTTTCCTCAAACACTTGGGTCTGATTGCTTATGAAATTCTTCGCCCAACCTTTCTTAAAATCTGAGAACTCTGTTGGACTTGACTTTATCTGCTTATCAATATTAGTTAAAATCACACACAGTCAGTTCCCCAGGTGGGTGTTAAAACTACTCTGAAGAAACTTCACTACTGCCACTGGTGGCAGCTGTCCCAGGGACAGTCTTCCTTTAAGTCTGTGTCCTTTCTTAAGGTGGTAGAGGGTTCCTCTTCCCCTACCTGCAACCAGCTCAAGCACAAAGGCTCCTCTCTCAAGTAGGTAACACTTGCCCCTCGTTGCAGCTGGTAATCCTTGTTAGTTGATTTATCCATTGGCCAAGCTTGATGGCCATGCACCTGAAACCATTTGTCAGCAGATTGCTAGAGCCACTGTTTCACTATTTGGATATAAGTAAGATTTGTACACCAATGTTCCTCCCCTCAACATGGCTGAGATGCACAAATGTGACATGCAGCACAGAAGCAGCTTCTACACCTTGCTTCATATGCCATGCTCGCTAGGGAAATAATCCTACACCCACTGAATTCATCAGCATGCTTTTTATTGACCTCAAAGGTTGCACATTGAGACCTAAGTGGATTATCATCTCCTGCCAGCAATTGATATTGTTTCAGCCTGCACACTCAAGCAGTTCAATTTTTTTTTTCTTTTTTTTTTGACTCCTGTAATGAAACATTTATCTTGGAGCTGCATGAACTGCTGAAAGCTGTCACCACCTGCTGGAGTTTCTGAAGGTTAAAATGGCAGCACTCATATGGATTTTCACACTGTCAAGAAAAAAAATAAAGAAGAAAAAAAGAAAATAATTTTGTGATTTTTCTCCATGAATAGTTACGTGTTGTTACATTAGTCAACTCAAATTTAATTTTCCTCAATCTCCAGTTTCCTAATATTCACCACAGCTAAACAAAAATAGAAAATAATAGAAAAATCATGGCGTTCCAGAGAAGGGCCACCAAGATGATCAAAGGACTGGGAAGGCTGCCATATAAGGACAGGCTGAAAGAGCTGGGTTCGTTCAGCCTTGAGAAAAGGAGGCTTAGAGGGGATCTCATCACCACATACCAGTACCTAAGGGGTAGCTACAAGGAAGATGGGGATTCTCTTTTTACAAGGAGTCACATGGAGAGGACAAGGGGGAATGGACACAAGTTGCTCCTGGGAAGAGTCCGATTGGAAATGAGAGGTAAATTTTTCACAATGAGAACAGTCAACCATTGGAATATTCTCCCCACGGGAGTGGTTGACTCCACCACATTGGACACTTTTAAGACTCAGCTGGACAGGGTTCTGGACCATCTTGTCTAGACTGTGCTCTTACCTAGAAAGGTTGGACGAGATGATCCTTGAGGTTCCTTCCAACCTATGATTCTATGATTCTGACTCATCTTCTGGCCACTATAATGCTGCTCTATTGTTTTTCACCAAAATTAGACAAAATCCTTTTTCAGTAGGAAAAAGATTCTCTTTCATCCTCATTCTTGAGTTTCTAATCAAGTTACAAACTATGTACAGCTGAAATGACAGGAAGCATAAGCCTCATATTCAGTCTGGATCATAAAATATTATTGTAATAAACAGCCAGCAGACTATTTATGAACATAAGTGTCCCCTCAGAGCAAACCAGTGGACCATGTAGCTCAAGAACCCTTTCCCAACAATGTCAAGTCAAGATACTCTTTAGGATGAGCACAAGATCCTGGCCACTTTCTGCAGCTCATTATTCAAAATCGCATCTCTCAAGGTGCTTTGAATCCTACTATGTGCTTTTAGAGTGAATAGACCTGACATGTCGTTAAATGATTTTGTTAAGATCAAGCAGGGATTCCCAAGAATATACTCAAAGGGTAGAAGTGGGCTCTATATCAGGTAGGTGCATTTTTCTATATGTTTTCCTTCAAGCTAATGTCTCACCTGAGAAAAAGAACTTTTGCTCACTTGATATCAGAATTTCACCATGTTATGGTTTCCTGTGTTATCCACTCATGCACTCATGAGCAGTCCTCATCTTTCATTTGCAATGACAGCAAAATCACGGTTTACACAGATACTTTCCATAGAAAGAGAACGCTGGGCCTATATTAATAATATAGTCTTAAATTACCCTTCCTCAGGCCTCATATTTCTTAGATTAGCCTGTGCAAACACACAGGACACCCAGTACTGATGATTTTGGACTACAGGGCCTTGCAGGTCTTCAGCGAGAATCTGACTTGCCCCTTCTTGCTCTCTGTGACCATGAGTTCCCTCCTGGATTAGAGAGAACTGTACAGGGACAGAATTTGGCACATTTCCCCCTCTGTCTGTAAAATTATGCAAGGGGGTAATGAAGCAATGTCTGACCGATTGAAAGTAGCACAAGTTATTTTCCCATGAGAGCAAGCGAAGGGTCAGAGAAAGCATTTTATAAGAGAATCAGTAAAAAATAATGTATTTCTACGGATGATGCTTCACTTGCATCCCTTCCCTTCCCTTCCCTTCCCTTCCCTTCCTTTCCCTTTCCCTTTCCCTTTCCCTTTCCCTTTCCTTTTTTCTTTTCATCTAATGTGGGAGACTCGCTTGTGGTCGCAACCTTACCAATGTTTTGTCTGAGGCTGAAAAAAACATTTTGTGATGGATACACAACTGGTTAAAAAAAAATCATGTTTCTGCAGGTTCATGAAAAACAAGGCATCATTCGCCCCCAACTCAATGGCTTTGGAACAAATAAACAAGCAAATAAAATGAATGCATTTCTGGTTTTTGTTGGGGGGAAAAGTTCATTACTGGGATCACACCGGGGGGGAGAAATATAACTTGTCTATGAAAATTATGAATATAAGCCTGGGGCAATGCATCACAATTCTTCATTTACCTGAGAAAGAGAAATAGATCTGAGAGATACTGCACCCAAGGAAAATCCCAGTTCATATGTATTTCCATAACTTCTTTACCATAAAACAAATATATTTAATAAAAATATTGGACTGAACCTGACTGTTTTTATAGGCAGCCTCCTGTCACTGATCAAAACCACTTTCTCCTCTTTGAATGTTTTGTCTTATAAAAAATTAACCAGTGTAGGTTTATTCCCTCTGTTTTGCCTGAAGCAAAACTGTATGCTTACCTGCCAAAGGCGACCATTTTTGAATTTGCTTTCTTACGAAAAGGAGTCACCAGTGCTCAAAGCAATCAACGTTAGCTCTTTTTTCCTTGAAATCTTTTTTCTGAGCACCACAAACCTACTTGACATCTGGAAAACTCCACCTGTTCTGTTCACAAGCCACTCACCATGGGACTTATTGCAAATAAAAAAGTAGATCGAAAGAAAGATGAATGTGAACGTGTGTATGAGTGTATGCATAGGCAAAAGAGGACTGAGGGATAAAACAGTAAATAATGAGGGTCAAAACCTTATCAACCCATTAGAGTGGGTGATTTTTTTATAGCATTTGTCAGCAAAACAAACAGTTGAATGAGGATGCCAAAATCTGCCCATCCGTGTATTTGTTGATGAGGTTGTTTGATTTAGAAATTGGGGCACAGGCTAGAAGAGACCATGAGGTACCTGCAAATACCTGGAAAACAACACAGAGCATAAAAATCAAATGTTACTTTGATTGTCATTCTTGACGTTAGTGATTGCGTTGTTAAATTCAGCTTACAATATGCACCAAGGCAGTTGTAAGTACTTCACCCAAAACGCCAAACCATAGCTTTGGATATGGTGATTCACCTCAGATAACTTTTAGGAGCCCCACTTTGTTTCATAAACTCTAGGGCACATTGATCAGAACAACACCAAAAAATAACCATCTGGATAAGGGATTATTAGGAAGAACGAGTTTGCACCTCAAATTCATTTTCAGGAATGTTTTGGTGCTTTTCCTTATAATGGCTCATGTTAAATTGCCTCTTGACAGGATTGAGGAGTTGCAATATATAAACTGTGAGTGGGTAAGCTACTGATCCTACAGCCTTAATGTTGTCAAGGTAGAGGGCTAGGGTTCAGAAGGTGGTTCAGCATCTAAATTCAAACCCTAATTTTTCTCCTTTCACTGCATGTGGAGCCTATAAACCTCTGTATGCCAGTCAGCGATCCTGCATGCAGTCCATGTACTGAGCAGGAAGGCTCCAAAACCAGTAAATATATATGTGGGGACCTTCATCCCCTTAGAAGTAGGATACTGAGATCAGTTTTGAGGCTGGTGGACTTCCTCAGTTAAGTCCCCTTAATACATGTCTGAAGCCATCTTGGGGAGGCATATGAAGAGCAGTCTATGGGGAACCTTTGGGGTTTAGACCCTTACAGAGCTATTTCACTGCTCTACCATGCCTGGTGAAACCTGTGGCTTTGATGGGTACAGCTGGCTGATGCTCCTTCAGGACAGTATTGAGCTGATACTTGCAGCTGGGGCAGTTTGAAGAACTGGCCATGTCAGGGACTCCTTTCTTAGGGGCTAGTTATTGCCAGGGTAGTCTTTCTAGATTCTCAGTTATTAGATACCTGTACCTCAGAGCAATTCTGGTTTCCTAGACTTCATCTGGCAAGAATAGTTCTCCTGATACAGCCAGAGCCATGGCTATTTCACCCCAGCCCGGGTTCCTACACCTTTCCTTACCTGTAGCCAGAGTTGAGGAACACAGAAGATGTGATTAATGTCAGCCTTTTGTCAGACACTGGGGAGAAGAGCAAAAGAGGCTTAAGTATCCTTTTAAAAATAGGAAGTACATTTAGCACAGAACATTTGCTAAACTTTTTTGTCTTTTCACTCAAATATTCCCCACAAATACTGAGTCTGCAAGTAAGACAAGGATAAGTTAACTGTATATTCATACGTATATTCAATAGGCAGCTGCTCTTCTCTTTGTGCTCTTGGCCATAGGCTTCACAAGGTGGCAGGAATAGCTGCTGAAGGCATGTGACTTTCTCATAACATTTTCCCCTCTAATGCAGTTTGATCCTTTCCAGTTATTCTAAGTAACTCATGAAGCTTCTGGTAGTACTCATGGATGATCCAAGGTAGTTCTTACACTGCCATGTTTAAGTATGTGATTGGGATAAAAAGAGAGCAATTGAATATATGTAAGTGTGTAGGTCCACCAAAGCTCATCTGATGCCTCTGAAGAGACACCGTTATCTTCAGATGATGAAGATAACAGCATACACCTGACCCTCTCTATCACCCACTAGCCACAGTGCAGTATTCCTACCATAGCAGAGATTTCCCCACTGGCAGGACATGGTACCCAGTGCATGTGGGAATGATATACATTTCCCTCCAATGGCAGTGCTCAGCAGTTCCTTGTGTGAAATTCTCAGAAGTGAAGGAGGTGCCTAAGTGCCCTATAACACAAAAGGGGAGTATGAAGTGTATGAGAGGGTATTCGTAATAAC
>NW_009258783.1:73576-87132 GCF_000687185.1 Egretta garzetta | reverse complement strand
TTTCTCAAGCCAGTGACTAGTTTGGGGTGTTCAGGTCCAAGTCTTGACTGGTTTCCATTTCTCTTACTTTTTTCCATTTCTTATGTCTTAATATCATATTGAAGAATTTGAGTTGTGCTGGAGAGTTAAGTGCGCTACAGAAACACAGGGACCTGAATTTTTGTTCTGAATTTTGGTAAAAGGCATAATAGATCAGTAATGGACAATCAAATGGTCTTTACTGAAATAATTATGGGCTTTTTTCAGGTCCCGCTGGATGACTAGATTCTCTGCAATGAGATCTAGTGACCCACCTAATGCCTTTGGGGGCAACTCAAGCACCTGGATCTGAAGAATTGCTCAAACTTAAAACTTGCCAGAGTTAAAAGTAAAAGAGTAATTCATCCAATCAACAAGCATACCTGCAGTAAAACACCTTTTAGGATTAATGACAGACCAGGATCAGAGCAGATGTAGGAAGTAAGGACCATAAGAAATCTGGGAAGCAAAGAGTCAGCATAGACTGTCTGAGTAACACAACACAGTGGTGATTTGAGCTGACAAAATGTTATTGGAGGGATCACTCTCTTCAACACTGTTTGCTTTGGGAAGTCAGGGAGAGATTTATTATGGCTGAAAGCCTTTACAGCTGTCAGATATAAGTGTAAGTTAAAAGGAGAGAATATAGTAGCTTGAATTAACAGTTGGAGCTTGGCTCTGAATGCATGCAAAAGCACAAGGTTTTATCTGACTGAGGGTATTATCAAAATCTTGCATGGAAATGCATTACTATTAGATCACCTTACATACTGCCAAGGTGTGTTTATTTTTCATGTATTGTGCCTTTATTAGAATATATATTAGTGGTAAAGAAGTAACGTTACCAGCAGACTAAAAGCTCCTAATTAGATCTCCAAGCTCTGTCTTTCTTATAGCATCACTGTTAGACATGGGTTTCTTCACCACTGACTTTAATAAGACTGAAGGATATGGGTAAACACACACCGCTAAAACACTGTGCAGGGATATTACCTGAAACATCATTAAAATGTAGCTACTTCTGCTCAACACTGATGATTAATTTTTTCAGAGGAGCAAATATGTTGGGGTAAACATAGCATATACAAAAGTTCGGAGTTTGCCTTTATATAAACTCAGCAGCAAAATGTATAGCTTTTTATTTGCTTTTGAAAAAGCATAAGTCCACACATAAGTAAACACTCTGAAATCTGAAGCTGTATCTTAAAGGGAAGTGGATAACTGATGGGAGGAATCGCAGTTTATATTTTAATGGTACTTGGGCTCTAAATATACTTAAAGACCTGGTCATCAGGCCTTCTGAGAATATACTGAAGTTTCTCAGGAATATGATCTCTTGAGTTACTCATTCTGCCTTACTCAGAGGAGTTAATCCAACAGTTTTGTCAATCAGATCACCTGAATGTGATAACCGGCTCTCTCTTCAGGCAAATGTGGGTACAGACTATCACACACACATTTCATAGTAATGAGAGGGTGGGATACAGAAAGACTCCAGAACACCCAGAGAATCTAATTTAGGCATAAAGTTGTATTTATAGCATCATATAATTATTCAGGTTGAAAAGGGCTGCTGGAGGTTTGGACCAATTCTTCTCTCATAGAAGAGTTTGTTGCATCCTAGAATAACAGCAATAATGCATCTAGATTATATAAATAATGGAGAAAGGCATATTTTTACTTTTTTTTTCAATGACTTTTCATTATCTGGGCCACTGTGTCCATTTCTCCCACAACTTAAATAAGTGAGTATATGACCATTGGCTTGACTTGTTTTTGTTTCTGTGTGTGTTGCAGAACCAAGTAAGAACTATCTTTTCTGTTGAAAAGCCCGAAATCTAATTCACAGAAACACAGATTGGCTGAGGTTGGCATGGGCCTCTGGGGATCATCTTGTCTAACCCTCCTGCTCAAGCAGGGCCACCCAGAGCAGGCTGCCCAGGACCATGTCCAGACAGCCTTTGAATATCTCCATGGATGAAGACTAAACAAATTAGTCAAATAATTAAACAATCAGTCAAAAAGCAGGAGGAGAGAGGGAGAGCAACTCCCCCCCAAAAGTGATGTCCCCTATGGTCACCAAACAGTTCAAATACGGTTAGAAAACAGTCCAAAGTCTAATCAAGAATCAAGGTATTTCTAGGCAAACTACATTACCATCCTCTTTAAAATAAAAACCCTTCATCGTGCCAGATTATCCAGCATTAGAAGTTCCCTTTAATGAAGCCTATTTTTTTCCATCGTACATATTAATACTTCCAGGAAATAAGAGGGCCCTGAAGTCTGCAGCAAAGCGATGCTTTAAAGCTCATGAAATGTCTGTACGTTCTTTATTAGAAGTGACACCATTGTGCCGTCCAAATGGAGGTCTGCCAGAACATGCTGCCAGTCACATTCAGAGCAGCATTGAAAACTCTGACAAAATGCTCTCCTCTCGCAAGTGCTCTCCCAGTTCAGCTCACAAAAATAATTTAGCAAGAACAAGGGTTGTCTGAATTATTAGTGAGCTGTTGAGCAGAAAGAGATAGCTTATAGTTGCAGCTGGCATCGCAAGCTTTTGAGGTCATGCAGCAAGCTGCTCTCCTCACATAGACTTGCTTAATGTGCTGGGTTTGTTTTATGGCAAAAGTCCATTTTTAATAATATAGACATTATTACAGATTTTATATGAGAGAAGGTGTGTGGTCTAACGAGTTGAAAGCTTTGGCACAGACTGACTGTGTGACCAGGCAATGTGTCTATGCCCAAAGATTGCCAGCTCTTGGGCAAGCAGGGAATAGCATCTCATTTTGCATATATATAGTGCCTATCACAATGGGAGCTCTATCCCCTGACAGCTAGTAATAAAAAGTCCAATCTACTTCTTACTCGGGGAGTTTAATCGAGGGACATGCTAGCAAGTCACATATTTGTTTTCTGTTAACATGTGATATATATATATGATTATCATATTTACGTGCATAAGGGCTGCTTATGTTTCCCCAGATTTCTCCCTTAAAAACCAATAGCGTGGTCATTATTTAAAGTGTTGCAGTCAAAAGGTGCGGTTATACAGCAAGACCATTGCATGTGTGAGGCTGTTACGCAAGCAAATATGGTGTTATTTTAACTTGCTATTTGGCTCAAAACATGTTGGCTAGAATTAACTTGAGTTGTGGTAGATGGCAGTAGATTTCAGCCTAGTTGGTGGCTAGTAGTTGCAAAAGTATTGGAAGCAATAATAAAGCCAGGCTGTGAAGGGCTGGGTGTTTTTCCATCCCACTAAGGACTAAGAAGTTAAGTGTGCAAAATGTTGATGTACTTCATTATTTCTCATTTTAATGGAGAGGAGGGTAGGAAAGCCAGAGCCCCACTAGACAGGGGATGCCATAAACAAGAGAGAAGAGACAGTCCCCGAGTTGGCAAGCTTACCATCTGTGTGCCAGACAGGATACAACAGTGGATATTAAATGGACAAGTGGGGGCTGGCCTGGGAGTGTGGGGAATGAGGCAACAATAAAACCAAGTTAATTTAGTGGGACAGAAGAGGTCTGGACTTGTTGCTCGTCTCACCTGAGTACTCCCTATATGCCTGGGAACAGCTCATGAGCTCTATCGCAGAGTACGAAGTTAGAGGATCAAGATGGGTAGAGCTGCAGGTTCTCCAGTCCAATGCACAGAGACAGGCAGAGATGCTCCACATACACTCAAGATTCACAGGAGTATAATTTCAAACTTGGGTACACAGAACAAAGTGCTTTTCTGAAGTATCTGCTGTCCAAAGGTGTCGAGCAACTGTCTCAAATAATCCTAATGCATGGCTAGTTTAAACCTGAGTGTGACACATTTTACCTTATTTTAGCCCTAGGTTTAACCAAAGAGAGAGACTAATTCTCTTACCCTGTGAAATGGATATTTAAGTTGTTCAGTACTTAAGACTTTACAGCAGTGGTAAAAATATTGGTACTCTGGAGTCAGGTGGCTGCATTTGTATAGTAAATTTGTTCCATTTTATTATGTATGCAAATATTTGGTATTTGGGTCCCATACACAGTCATAAAATCCTTTGAAAAAGATTTATTTAAACTCAGGAAAGCAAATAGCTCCTTCAGATTGATAAAATGCTTGGCAGGGTAAAGGCTGAGACAGTTTTGGCCTTATGTGTGGGTAAAAGTGGGAAGTAGCAGAATGAAGAGTTTGAGAGACACATACCCAAGTCCAGAAGTGTTTGGCACACCGACTTCCTTTGCTGTGGTGACAAGAAGTGTCGGTTTCTGTTTCAACCAAAACCTGGGGCAATGGTTTGGGTGCTGTGGTAGAACTCAGTCTCAAGCACTTGCTAGAAGTTTTCAGTCCAAATTACCTGTTTTTCTTCCAAGAGGGGAATTGTCTTCATTTACTGCCATGTCCCTAGAGGGGTAGACACCAGTGATTTTTTCATCTACTATCCCACTGGAAAAAGAGACATGACTGAGCCCAAATGCATCCCAAAAACAAGTGGTTTTGAGAACCGTTCCAGTTCAAGTTCATCCCACTTTTAGTGGCAATCCCAGTGTTGCACAATCCTCCTCCAATTTATTATTAATTCAGTTCATTTTCATTCAGTTCTTTCTGCAATTTCTGATAAGATGGCAAGAGAACTATTTTGTTTAATGAAAATAATCACATACATGCCCACACACAAGTGTACAATCAATCACATTTTAACTATATTAAATAGTGGTGCCGTAAATACTGTGGGAAGTAAGTGGGCTTAGAAAGCATGACCTTAAAACAACTGTTAAGCAATTTGTTGCTGACAACATTTCTTTGTAAGGAACAAGTCTGGATTTATTGTAGTTAAATGGTCCATTGGGAAACATTCACTATTTTCAATGTCACATACAGGAAACACACCACATATCTTATTAAGACAAAATGTGTCCTTTCAGATTGTAGATTTTGAGTGAAACATTGCTCATGTGTCTCACGAAAATAACGCTTTATTTATAGCAATGCAGATTTATTTTAACATTTATATATTAATAGACATATGCAAGAGTTAGGCAGCTGACCAAAATTGCTAAAACTCTGTTTTCTACCACAACTCTGAAGTAGGGAACAGAAACTGAGCTATGCTAGGAACAGACCTCAAAATTGCAACAGAGTCCAGTCGTCAAAGATGAGTATAGACAGATGTGATCTTATCTCCTTCTGCTGAGAGCTGGCCAGGTAGAAGCCAGCTCTGGTCTGGAAAATCTATAGAGCTGTATGGACTTGCTCTGTTCTCTCTCAACATGGGCCTCTCAGTAAGGCTTGCATGCAACACCATGATGATGCATCCATGCTAACTTCCGAATTAAAGCTGGCTCATGTGCAGCCAGGTGGTGTTTTGCCTTTACAGACACTTAGCACAAGAGCGTAGCTCTGCAAAAGTTGGTTCATGTTTGAATGAAAATTATGTAGGAAAAGGGCCTGAAGGACTATTCAAAGTTTGGAATAACAGTTTGGGTCTTAAACACCCAAATCCTGCTCTCTCTCTGGGAGTCCTTGTGGCTGTGCCACTGAACCTCCTGCAGCAGGACGGGGTGGATTGTGGCTGCCTATGGTCTGTTCGGTCCAGCCATCACCATGCTTCATGGCACAGATCTGGGCTGGGACAGCTAAAACTCTCCCAGATAATGTTCAGACATAATTTGGGGGATAGCACAAGCCAAGCATTGTTCTCAATAGGCTATTTGGATGCAGCCACCCTGTGTTTTTCCTGGGAGGGAGAGTTAGGCATGTGGACATGAGTCAGGCTACACCAGCTGGCCTCGGGGCAGGAGCACAAGGCTCACCTGTGTGGTTCAGCACTAGAGAGGTGCTGTATGAGTGTTTCCATGGCTCAGCCCTCCAGCAGTAAAATGGTGCTCACCATGAACCCTTGCTAAGAATGAGAGCTCTAAAAATAAGTGCATTAAAAATAAAAGACACGACTTTCATAAAAAAAAGTTTATTTTAATGTATACTTGTGACTTGAAAGCACAAACTATTGTGATTTCCAAAAAAAGCAGATAAACGTTTTCTCTTAACCTTATATGGTTTTGCAAAAATGCTTATGTTAAACCAAAAAGTAAAACCAATAGAATTATCATATTTCAGTTTTTAGTGTATTTTCATTTGTTAATTGTACTGTTATAACTGCAAACTCATGAAACTAGTGTTGAAATGTATATATTTCTAGTCCTCTGACATAATTGAGAAACCTATTTTTTTCTGTAATTATTCAGAATTCAAAGAAAACTGATCTTCTTTACATTCAAAATTTTTTTCACTGTCATTTTTTCAGTCAATAATTTTACATGTTTTCAAGTTGAACACAAATTGCCTGTAAATACCTGAGAATTATTCATTTTTTTTCATTCTTATTTTTAAAGTTCACACAAAAAAAAGACGGAGCAAGAGACTGAGCAAGAAAGAAAGTGAAAAAAGAATGTAAGGAAGCAAAAGAAAAATAAAAGGAAAGAGAAAAGAGACAAATGACATGAATTTGTCACACAATAGAGAAAAAAATGTTTAATGAGACGTTCTTGGAGTATCTTATGTCGAGGCTTCAAACGCTGAAGGACAGTACGTCTCAGTCCTGAGTAGGTTACTTGTATGTTTGATTGTATGTGAAAATTGGGGGGAATTACTAACTTTGTTTATGTGGTTTTGCTCCGTGTTACGAAACAAATCTCTTTATTGGGCATAAAAGGTGGAAAACCAGAGAAGGAGAACAGACAGCCAAGCCTGCATGGCAATGAGCAGTGGAACTGGCAGGAGCAATTACTTTACATTCTCCTTGCCTGAAATTATCTATTTCCATTCTATAGCATCTTTGTTTGTCATTCCCCTGCTTATGTGGTTGCACATAGACTTTCTTTGTTTCTACATCCAAAACCGTTATCGTGTTACCTTTAAAGTTTGGCATCCAGCGACACAGGGGTCACCAGTGCCACTTTGTGCAGGGTTTGTATGACTTCATTAGCTAAATAGAACTGTGGGAACAGATTCTGGGTGACCCTCAAGCCACAGAGAACTGTGGTTTGCTCTTTTTTTTTTTTAATACGTTGTTCCAAAGACACCCAAAATGTTCTTTTAATGGTGTTTTCAGTGGCAGTCTTATAAAGACATAGATTTGCTGGGAATGTAGCATACATATGCTTTGTACACAAGGCCAAATTCTGCCCCACCATGGGTAGCTCTGAAGGTGCTGTCAGAGTCTTGCACTTTGCTTCTCTGCTGCAAAAGAGTGACAGGTTCCCTCAAATGCATATTTCACAGCATCTTGTTTATTTTTGCCAGAAATCCTGGTTTTTATTCAGACATTTAACCTATGGAACCAAACCACTTTTCCTCAAGTATCTGGAACAACATTTTGTACCTGGTACCTCCTTCACATGGGTTTCTGCATGACTCTTATACACGGTTGCACGTTTTTGAAATCAAACCTCCTTTAATGAAAGGAGATTTGGAAGCAGGAAATAAAGATGGGATGGCATGATATTTTTTCTAACCATGGGGGCTCAGGGAATCTGTCCTGATATTACCACATCTCTTTTTCTGAGACAGAGGCTGGCAAGGCAGCATCATCACTAGGACTTCCAGGACTTTCACACAGTTTCTCAGATGTGTTGGTGTTTTGCTGCCAAATAATTTTCCTCATAACAGCTCAGCTTCTATTGCAGAGAAGGAGGTGCACAGAAGAGAAGTAATTGCAATTTGTCGATTACTGACGTGCTGAACTCTCAGCACAAATTTCATGTGTGCTTTTGTTTCGTGAAGATACTGGAGTTCTACCAGAAACTTCAGCATAGCCAGGATTCAATCTCTTAGACTCATCACAAGGAAAAAGAGAGCCACTTTGGACTTTGTTTCACATCCTTTCTATACACCTGTTCACATGATGCTTTGATGTAGTTACTTTCTTCAATGAGTAAACCTGTTCACTGCATTAGGAATGGCCCACTGGGTGCTGATGGGTTCTTCTGCTCTGTAGTTTTCAGTCCAGCCCTATGACATGGGCTGGAAGTGACCCTACCCAAATAAGATACCTGCCTCATGGACAGGCAGCTTTGACACATTGCACTGACCGAAATTATTACCCAACATGTTTCAGCTCCTGGGCTAAATTCCTATTCTCCCACATGCTTCTCCAACTTTATTTTTTTAAATACATTAAAGCCCATCCTTACTGACATCATTAATAACCTACATAAAATCAAATATGTAGGAGATCAAGTGGAAGAATCAGTGTTTATATTTAGATGTTATTGTTTAAAGCAAAGCCAGATCATTAGATCAGTAAACAGTACTTTAGCTAGAAGCTTGGTCAGATGATAAGCACATAGTTTATTACTAGATAGTACTTTATTATACTTTCAAAGACAAAATAGATTAACAGGGTGAAATGATCGTTTTCCACCAGTAATTAAAATGATGCAATATCTTCGGAGATGAACAATGATGAATTTTGAAGGGAAATGGATTAGAATTTCAACATAGAACTGGATCCAGACTTTTATGGGAAGGCTCATTTTCGTACTGTTCACATGGCGTTTCACAGCTTACTTCAAAAGGCTGCTAATCCAAACCCAATGTCTATTTAAATGATCTTTATTTGAAAAAAATATTTAACTTGGGTTAAATAAAAGTCCAGCTCTTTTAACCTAGCACAAATCACGATAAATCCATTAAAGTCAATAGTCAGCTTACAGTGCCAAGGTCCGGATATTTCAGAGGGTTAAAAAGGCAGAAATAAGAAAGGAAAGTAAACAAGATTTCCAAAGATTCTCGATTAGATGTTCAGTGGGTTCATACCTCTCCCTGGTGCCTACACATGAATAAGGACCCAGAGCAGGATCTCAGCCTCCCACTCTGACTTTCTGATGAAAGCAGATACTGACATGAATCTTTGGGGCTGAGCCAACCTATGAGGTCTGGCTTTTGGTTCAGATCCAAAATTGATAATAGTTTCTCTTCTGGATTCACTTTCTATACAGTTTTACCACAGAAAAACAAATGAAGAGATTTCTAGGTTGTCTCTGAGATGAACCTAAACCCAAATCAAAAGCTGTGTTTTGTCTTTATGCATTTCTGTACATTACCCCCTGGCCTACCTCTGTATGTTAGGAAAGCTCAGAGTATCAGAGGATTTGGGATATCCTGCCACTGCAAACACATCTACTGCATCACTTTGGCTATTCACTGACACCAGCTGCCTTTGAAGCATTTATTGAAAAAATATGAAATCTGTACCTTGGCTTCTTGTTTATGGTTTGTCAAGCTATGAATTAAAGCCCCAAAGTTATGCATAAGTCACTGATGTGCTAATTTGGTTAAAGCTAGAGGTAAGCAGCATATCTTTGTGACTGACAGATACAGTATTAGGGTCTGTGTCTGCCTTGCTTGGCTTCTTTCTCAATTGTAATTGCGTCTAAAACCCATATACAGAGAGACAGAGTCACTTGGTCTCGTCTGGAGAAATGGCGGCAATAGCTTTTTGCTTACAATTTTCATTTAAAAAACCAAATTAGGTTTCTATTTTTGTGCTGATCTGTTGCTGGTGGCAGATAGCTAGTAAATTTAGCAATTTTTACTATTTCTCATGTGTCAGCTATTTCTTATTTAGTTCAATATGTTGAGGTAGAGTATTGCAGGATCTGGGACGATTTCCCACTGCCTCTTTGCTCATCTTCTGAAGGATCCCATCTGGACTTCACATTTTTCAGCCTTGTCATCTCAAGTGAGTGTGAGTTTAATACACAGTTCTACATAATTCATCCATCTTTTGTCCATGCATGCATATGGGCATCTCTTCCAGTGCAACTCAACTCCCCAGTCTCACATCACTACCATTGAATTCACTGGAAACATAGGGCCAATTTAAGCAGAACTGAGCGCCCCACCCAGGGCCCAACAGGCGGTCCATGCCGCTTATCTGCCATTGATGAGAATTTTTCTATCATCTTCTGCATCTAAAATAATTCTGAATGTATTTCAGATTACTTCTTAGTGTTTAAGCTTCACATATAGGCTCACTGAAGATATGCTGGAGATACAGCAAGGTATACACTACTGAGTATAAGAACATAGGTTTGTAGGATGAAAACAGGAAAACAATTTGTTGTTGTTTTGTTGGGTTTTTTTAATCAAGGGAGTTGAACTTCACAGTATTCTTATTTGTGTTTTTTCATCAACTCAGATGTATCTGTATTTAGCTGAGAACATTCACATATATATAGGTATTATTCTGAATTTTACTCCTCAAAATAAAAAAAATACAACTTTTCCTCTTTTCCAATACTGATCTTAAAAGTACTCAGGGAAACATCAGATAGCAATCAGGAGCTTCCTTAAGCACAGAAATGTCATCCTCATCCATTTGACCTGCTAAGGAATTAATCTCACATAGTTGTAAGTTTGAGAGAGTTTTTAAGAAGGTAAATACTTTTTTTTTCTTCATTTTTCCCTTTTTTAATAGCAAATACTATCAAGAATGTTTGAAAACTTTTAGAATTCCCATCCAAGTTAATCCTTTTAAACCTAGCTATGCTTATTAGCTTTCTTTGAACAGATAAGGCTTAAACAGATGTGTCATTTGAAGAACTGAAGTCAATTTAATAGCAAAGAAGGATACAAAATAGTGGCTACAGAAGGTGAAATGTGGCATTTGATGAAATAGTGGTGATACATTTTTAAATCTCTTCTAAAACTATATTGTTGAAATGACAGAAATTACTAGTGAGCTGTTATGGTTTTAGGAATTATAGGCATCAACCTATTTAGTGGTGCTAAGAAGCAGCTTGAATCCCTGGCTGTCTCTCTCTCAAGTTATTTCTGATGGCATGGCAGCTTCTGCAGTTAGCTGTATCTGCAGACAAGAAGTGCCTTGAATTTATCAGCCAGTGGGTTGAAATGTAAAGATAGGAAACCTCTTTATCCATCTTTAGGAGTAGAAGGAAATTCTTAAATCATCTGAATTAAAGTGGTAATTTTAATTGGGTTCTCGCCTGTATCTCGTTGTATATATCCCTCCTCCCTCCCCCCAGATGGTGGCAGCTGAGAAACACAACATCACCTCATATGGATTGTCCTGTTGTGCCAGTGGATGTGTCTGCTATGGCTAGGCAGGGTGGTTTAACGGGGATGTGTATAGCAAGTGTCTATGGAGTTGAAAGACAGTTCATTAGACGTATCTGCAGCACACATGAACGGGAGAAGTTTACAGTAAGGGCACATTGTGCTGCATCATCAAGGAAGAGTCAAAGGAAATTTTTCAAGTTCGCTATAGAAAGCTTATCTTGGAAGGTTATTTACAGTTAATATTCCAAACAGGACCTTCGGAGTTTCAGAGACATCTCTGAAAGCACACTCCGGGAATTTAAAGCAGAGGCAGTTTTGGAAACAGGAGGTATAGAAAGAGCTGGAGGGGGAGTTACTGGCTGAACAGCTTTTATTTTCTGCCTATGGCTTAGCGGACACTTGGGGCCTGACTCCTTAATTCAGCAGCCCACTCACCCTGGAAGAGACCTCAATGGGTGCAAGGATGGATCTCTACTTTGGGGTCCCTCAGCACTGCTACAGTAGGATAAAGGAGCCTTACTCTAAACAGAAAATAAGTCCTTTGGGGGCAGCTTCCCTGCAATTATAAATCATCATGACTGTCTTAAAATCTCTATGCCTCCTGCAGGTGCTGTAATCAAACAGACAAGCTTAGCGTGTCTTTTTCCAGCATTGCTGTATCTGAGGAAAATTCATCAAAGCTTAAGTTTCAAATAGTACCTCTTCGCAAATCATCCCAGAGGTAACCAGGGGGTTGGGGAAGGGTTAACACCTGTGCCCAGGCTGGACACTGTACGATGAGGATCAGTCCAACAGATGAGGTAATAGGGTTTTGCTGAGGCAGAGAAAAGGGGTGGCTTAACGAGAAATGAACAGGAGCCAGAGCCAAATTTAAATTAATTAACTTCAGCTAGACTGAAATTCTATTGTGAAAAGTCAATGGCTGGGGCTAGTGAGCAAACTTGGAAAGACCAGGCTGGGAAGGGCGTAAAATAATTAGCGTGGATGTCACAGCGATGCTGATAACAAAGCCTTCAACAGTTCACAACTAATGGCAAACTGTGATTTGCCAGAGCAGCTTCTGGGCTCATTTCTGGGTGACCAGTGTAGCTAAGTTCTGACTGGTAATACACACCTGCCTTTGCAAGTTCAGCTTGAAAACTGGGGTGATCCTTGTTTTATACAAATCCCCATTCCTGGAATAAATTTATTGTAAGGTCATTACCGTTACTTCTTAGATTTTCTATTCTTTTTTTGGTGTATTTTGGGGGGAAGGGATATCTAAATGCATATAAAATGCTTTAGACATAAGCATGATCCTGTCATTCATTTATTTTGCAATTTAATTTTTTTTTTTTAAGCCAACCTCCTGATTTTGAGTACCTGAAATTCACAACACTGTCTTGTGACACAAGCTAACTTGGAATAAGCAAGCTCTCTGTGACTGAATCTTTTAATATTAATGCTTTTCTTCATTTTCACTAAGAAAATCCTGGGCCAGATCCTCAGCTATTGCAGATGGGGAAGGCATCACCAAAATGAAGCTTCACAGAAGCCAGTCATACTACTCCAATATGTACCATTTGACAATCCTGCTCTGTAGCAGGATTTTTTTAAATTATTTTTTTAAACAATTTAATGTACAAGTGCAATTCACTTCCTCGAATTTCAGACATCAAAAAGTCACAGACCTGTTGCATGTTTTGGCCCCCTGGGTAGTCAATGAAGAGAGTACCACCCCTTCAAAGATCTTTAAGGTCACTGAAGATGCCCCTTTCTCATCAGTTTTTCTAGAGGCAGCTTGAAGGACTGACTTTGAAAGATTTGTAAAAGAAAGAAAACAGCAAATCTGGGAGGGTCTCTGGTCTTTGGTCCTAATTCAGCAAAGTGATCTGAATTCAATACAGAAGATAAAGTGTTGAGTATGTGTGTTCATGTTTTGCTAAGCAGAAGTGGGCCAAAGGAAGGTATGGATGCCTAACTCTTTAGCTGAGCCAGGCTTCCAGTCATCATTTTTGGCAGTCAGAGTGCTGTTTTACCATGAACATCAATTTTGAAGTCTGTTAAAAAATATAAGCAGAAGAAGTCACTCGTGCTCAGCAAGGAGACTGGTGGCGGAAACCTACCAACGTCAGTTCAAGGGTGCTGTCGGCGCGCCAGCGGCGCTGATGGGGCGACACGTGCTAAAGCTAGCTCAGGGTGTAACACAGGCTCAGTAGCATGGGCTAGCATGCCCCATGTGCGCCTGCTCTCTCCTTTAATAGACTAAACACACATGTCTCTTTAGCCACTTAGAAAAAGATGTTGTGAAATGGCTGCAGTCACAAATGGGGGTTTAAATGGTTTTAATGTAATATGACAATCTATTCACAAATCCTGATGTGTTTACAAAACATATCCTTGCTGCCTAATACGTTTATCTTAACACTTTATTCAGGCTTAAATACCATTTTCACATGCTAGGTTTGTTTGGATTTTGCATAAGGTTGTAC
>NW_009258783.1:67235-73532 GCF_000687185.1 Egretta garzetta | reverse complement strand
TTTGGGTTGAATCACATTCAACTTCTATTATTCACCATTTAGGGCCTGAGTCATCAAATAACAAAACACATGGGTTAGGACTGTTTAGTTTCTGCTCTCAGCTAGAACAGGTGACCTTCTCTTTAGCGTGACCACAGGCAACAGAAGTCAGTCTCATCTGGACAGAGCAGGACAGAGGTTAATTGCTTTCCAGCATAATCAAGTATTTTGCCATAGTGCAGTTTCATTTGGTTAGGAACAGATATCCACAACTTCCCAGTTCAAAGTAAAGGTTGGGAACATAGCTGGATTCCTTCCCAGTTCTGCACTTTTTGATGGTAGGGTCCACAGTTCACTTTTTTCTCGTTTTCAGTAAGTGAGGGAATTCTGTTCCATCTAGGTGAACGATTACTTGGCATTGGTTGTGTTCATCTTTTCCTAGGATGATTTCAGCACATGCCATACCTGTGTTCCATACCATTTATCTTGCAAATCCTCCAACCACTATGAATACATAGGGTACCAGATGGCATCTCTTCAGTCACAAACACAGTCATTCTTCCATGCTATACAAGGGACAGTCATATAGCAAATCAGGTCCAGAGTTTCTCCTTCTAAAGGTGCCCAAGAGCCAGCATATCTAAAGGATACCAAAACTGTGGAATGATGATCATGTGAACATTTTGTTTCTTTGATACAATGAACCTCTATAGAAAGGTTAAGCTAGCTTGTGCTGGAGAATGACCACCAACCACATGTCTGGCTGTCATGGGCTTTTTTGAAGATCAAAGCTGTCATGAATCTTCAAGAGCCCCTCCTAAGGACAGAATTTACTTTTGGCCTCATTCAGGTATTGCATTAGTTTAACTCCTACAATTTTAGAGTAAGAAATAGGCAAGTTGAATACAGAATTTACAGACCTGCTCCAATTTCCGTAATGAAATATTTGATCATTGATGAAGCAGAAGAAAGAGGGGGAAAATACTGAATTTCTGATATCACCTTTCCTCTTATTATCCTTTCCCCATATTGTGAATCTCTTATCTGTCCACTGTACTAAGCAGAATGGACGTGTAATAATTTATTTATTTTCACAGGAAAGTCTACCAACATGTCATGACTTTTTCAACAGAGATATAATAAGTGGTATTACTTAGAAGGAAAGAATTTCCAGTCCTTACCACACTCTAGGCCATAGGTAATTTATATCATAGTTGATATGGTATATATCAAATATAACATTTAATATAACTGTTGTGGATCATTTAAATCATACTTATCCATAACTCATCTTTACTGCTGGCGAGTTTAACTTTGATGCTACCCACTGATGGGGATCTAGCCCTCTTTTCATATTGTTTTTCTACCAGTTTATTATTATAAAATCCAAACTTACAGCCTATATAAAGAACCCAATAATTGCAGGACATGAAATTTTTTGGCATTTAAGCTAAGGAAGTTGCAAAGTAATTTTATTGTAGTTTTAGTTTTCTTCAAATTTCACCTAACCCAAGTCAACCTGCCCATCATTCATGTTAACATGGATTCAGTACAAGAGAGCAGTAGACCACACCACAACTGCCACAGTGTATTATTCTTTCCAATCAAAGGGTTTGCTTTGGTTTCCAAAGTGTGGGAAACCTGACACAAGATGCCCATTGCAGATAGGGAAGGATCCTCCGCTCTTCAGCACAGTGTAATAATAACAACAATAACTTTGATTTTGTTTCAAGACTTCTCACTTGGGATCCTACA
Source organism: Egretta garzetta (assembly GCF_000687185.1). NCBI lineage: Eukaryota > Metazoa > Chordata > Aves > Pelecaniformes > Ardeidae > Egretta > Egretta garzetta. The sequence continues at coordinate 71,798 of NW_009258783.1, read as the reverse complement.
GAGGTTCTAATACCCCACCATGCCAGCATATTATTTTTGGATTGAATGACTGGATGAGCTTGATTTACATTTTATCTCACTCCTTAGCCCATAATGTGTTTTTAAATCATGCCTAAACAATTTACCACAAAAGCAAAATTGGAGGCAGGCGGTGGGAAGTATCTTGAATGAGTTGAGCATCAAAGAGAGAAACCTCAGAGGACGAAGAGGGGTTTATTTGCAGCTGGCTGAGTCATGTTTCATGTGGGGTATGGTCCCTTGCTAATAATAAGCAAACTGCTAAAATACTATTCCACACTTTATTAACTTGTTCAGTAAGTTAGTAGGTCCTGTGCAGACATGTTCACTGGTAACTTCTTTTCTTCAAGAACTTTTCCCCTGATAGCCTTTCAGATAACATTAGAAAATATTTTTTTCTTTTTTCTGCCTTATGTCACACAGCCAAGCCTCTGAAGAGGCTTCCGTTGTTGTGCTATGATGTAGCCTGCATGGTGTTTACGCTGTGAATCTACAACAAAGTGTCTTCAAAGAAAAGTGATAATCACATCAGGTGATTGGCTGCCATTTAAGAAAAAATAACATTGATGGGGCTAATAAAGATTGTTGATTACTACTGTTTCTGGATGAAAAATGGGGATTTGGGGAAAAAAAAACAAACTGTTTCAGCAAAGATTTTGTTTTCTTTGGAAAGTTATCTTTTCTTCGCTTTTCTTACAGGATATTTTTGGTTTGATGTGGATTTTTTTCATTATTACTATTATTCTTTCATTTTTAATAGATTGTCTTTCCCTCAAGTGTTTTTTTGGCCAAAGAGGAAAGGAAACGAGAACAATGTTAGAGAATAATGATTTATGCTAAATCAGTTTCGGGATTTAGTTTTCAGGAACAGTATTTCAGCCTTTGAGAGAGCTCTCATTAAACTCTCAAATATGTGGACACATGCAATTACTGGTTACATTTTGGAAAAAGTGAACAACTCTTTAATCAAGCAAACACTTACCAGGATGGGAGACAATGGCTGACCAGGGTTGTATGTGACACAGTCATGGCCACTCAACTGTGAAGCCCCTTCGTCAGATTTGGTTGCATCTGCCCTGATGATACAATAATTATATAAATGAAATTGTTTATGGGAAACACTACACCTTAAAATGTTCCCTAGGATGTGGTTCTGCAGCTGTTAGGAACATGCATTGCTATTGTTCAGAGAATGCATTTTAAAGAAGTGGTGCACAAAGATACATGCCTCTTAGCATAGAGAGTTTATCCCATTTAAATGAAAACATGCCAATCTTAAATGAGTGAGGGCTGATGGGACTGACTCACCTTGGTGATGACGGGAGACAGGGCAGTGTGTCCTTCATACTGTGATGAGAACAGACCCATCAGTTTTGCAGCTATTCAGAGACATGAATAACTCAAGCCAAGCGTTTAGGTCAGCTATGGCTCTCAGGCCATGAAAACAGATGTGCAGCCAGAACAGGGCATGAATTGGTGGCCTGGGATTTATCTGCTGTGATTGTCCCAGCAGAACAGGACCAACAAAGCCACCCCTTCTTTTGCCTTCTGGCTTTGATTGGGCCAAGGCATCTCTTACCATAACTGAGTCCCACAATGCATGTTTTGTGTTGCACTCTAGAAACGACTACCTTTGTTATGTACTGCTTGTGTTGAACAGTGACAGATTTTAAACAATAATGTAGAATCATAGAATGATAGAATCATTTAGGTTGGAAAAGACCTTTAAGATCATCATGTCCAACTGTTACCCTAACCCTGCCTCCCACCACTAAACCCTGGCCCTGAGCACCTTGTCTGCCCGGCTTTTAAATACTCCCAGGAATGGGGACTCGACCACTTCCCTGGGCAGCCCCTTCCAGTGCCTGACAACACTTTCCGTGAAAAAATTTTTCCTAATGTCTAACTTAAACCTGCCCTGGCACAACTTGAGGCCATTTCCCCTCGTCCTACTGCTCATTGCTTGGGAGAAGAGGCCAACCCCCACATTGCTACCCCCTCCTTTCAGGTAGTTGTAGATGGTGATAAGGTCTCCCCTCAGCCTCCTCTTCTCCAGACTAAACAACCTCAGTTCCCTCAGCCGCTCCTCATAATCCTTGTGCTCCAGACCCCTCACCAGCCTTGTGGCTCTCCTCTGGACATGCTCCAGCAACGCAACGTCTTTCTTGTAGTGAGGGGTCCAAAACTGAACACAGTATTCAAGGTGTGGTCTCACCAGTGCAGAGTACAGGGGCACTGTCACTGCCTTGCTCCTGTTGGCCACATTATTCCTGATACAGGCCAGGATGCCATTGGCCTTGGCCACCTGGGCACACTGCTGGCTCATATTCAGCCTTCTGCCAACCAGTACCCCCAGGTCTTTTTCTGCCATGCAGCTTTCCAGCCACTCTTCCCCATGGCTTTAGTGTTGCATGGGGTTGTTGTGACAGAATGCCTCCTAAGAGACCACAGTCAATGTCTTATGTACACTACCTGTGAGACTGTGTTTTCGTTTAACACAGATCACGGTCTTCCTTAGATAAATGAGTATAATTGAAAATTTCAGGAGGAAAAATGCAAGACCTGGTGAAGGACAGAAGAAAAACAGAAAAAGTAAGTAAGTAAAAATGGAACTTGTGGTCAAAATGAGAGAAACCCCCACACCATCAGCTTCGCTCTTAAAATAACCAGTAGTCCTGTATTTAGAACACTGTGGTTGGGATGGAGGAGGTGAAAGTTTCTGTACTGAACCAGACAGAAAAATTATTTGACCCTTGGTCTTCCCTGTCCAATGCAGTTTTCTTACCCTGTGTATCCCAGTGGTTTTAGGAACTGGGGTAAAGGAGTACTGAAGGATGGTCCCCACTTCGATGAAGAATCCCATCCTTGCCAAAGAAAACATTCCCTCTATGGTCCACATTTGTAAGCTGTGGTGTTTTCAGATGTCAATGTTTTCTGTTAAAAAAATAGAAACATTTGAAAAGTCTTTATCTGTTTTATTTAATCCCAAAAGGAAAAAAAAAAAACCAAAACCAAACAACAAAACCAACAAACCAAGTAACCAAACAAAATGCTTCTCATTTGAGCAATAGGACACTCAGGGTTCTTTCAAGCAGACCTCAGGTGTTTCTTCACTGACTGCTGGGATTTCTCACACTAGAACTTCTTACCCCACAGGACATACAGCATCTCCTGAGACAAAGTCATGCTGCCTCTCAGTAGTGGACCTGAGGACCCATATCTGCTAGAAGGGCTGGATTTGTCCTTAATTGTAATAACATTAACACCTCTCTTATGAGGGTCAGCACTAGAGGGCAATACAGCCACACACTTAGCCACACACCAGTGATTTTCAGTGGATGGTGTTTGCTCCAGTGACATGAAAAAGGGAGGGTGGAGATGAGTTGTCAAAACCATGAGTCAGAGAGCAAACTCATCCCACCTTAACCACACTGAAAATGCCAGTTCTCTGCCATGCAGCAATTTACCTTATCAGATCACTATCAGAAATTAACACTGGGCAAAGCTGTAAGATAAATATAATTAATTCCATTATTAGAGATAGATGATATAATACAGAGAAGTTTCACAATGATCTTGGAAAATAATAACTTGTATTGCATGTATACTATATGCAACCAGCAGATCCAGCTTTATTCTGACTAATATTAAAATGATGATTTCAAGACTGGCCAAAAGGGTTAAAGTCCAGCTGGATAAACAGCAGAAAAAAAACCCCACCTCAAACAAATAAGTAAAACCGATATTACTAATATCAATCTCTGATGAGGGTGCCATTCTGAACTTGGCCTTGCCCTCTACTTTACTGAAACTCTATACATAAAAATGAAGAGATGACTGATACAGGACAGGCTAAAAAGTTCAGTCTGTTGGGATCAGGATTCATTTCAACCCATCCAGTGTTCATTATTCTGCTAAGTGGTGACATAATTACAGAGCCGAGGTCCTCAGGGACTCAGCTCAAGCTGGCTCCAATTTGCTGGCCATCCTGCAGAAGAATGCCAACTCTGCTTTAAGCCAAGCAATGGGTTTGTAGAGAACGTGGTCAACTCCATGACATACTGAACATAAATTATTTCCTGGAAATCTCTGACTGTCTCCCTTATTAGTCTGATTTTAAAACTCAGAGAAGAATGAAAAGAAATGGTTGAAGTAAATGCTACCCAACCTGTGTTATGCATAGCACTGCTTTTTCCCTACTTTGGGATAGTAATGCTCATTTTATCTATCATTATCACTTTACTTTTCATGAAAAATAAACTCACCACATAGCAGGCTAGTGAATTGCCCTTAGCTAATTATATTTCAGAACTGTTATCTTCTTGGTTTAGTGGGCACAAATATCTGTATTTATATAGACATCAAAAATGGAAATTTTTTACACCATGGAGGGATTTGGGCAAGTATTTTTACATAGGTTCATACTCATGGGCTCACTATGACCCAAAATCTTGTAAGTATTCCCTAGTAAAACAATGGGGATTGGGACCTACAGAAGGCCAACCGTAATCTGGGCTGCATCAAAAGAAGCGTGGCCAGCAGGTC
>NW_009258783.1:48579-67136 GCF_000687185.1 Egretta garzetta | reverse complement strand
AGAGAAGGCTGCGGGGAGACCTGATTGCGGCCTTTCAGTACCTAAAGGGGGCCTATAGGAAAGACGGGGAAAATCTTTTTAGTAGGGCCAGCAGTGACAAGACAAGGGGTAATGGTTTTAAACTAAACCAGGGTAGGTTTAGACTAGATATAAGGAAGAAGTTCTTTACAATGAGTGTGGTGAAACACTGGAACAGGTTGCCCAGAGAGGTGGTGGAGGCCCCATCCCTGGAAACATTCAAGACCAGGTTGGACGGGGCTCTGAGCAACCTGATCTGGTTAGCGGTGTCCCTGCTCCTGCAGGGGGTTGGACTGGGTGACCTCTAGGGGTCCCTTCCAACCCAAAACATTCTATGATTCTATGATTCTAAATGTGGACTTTTGATGTCTTTCCCACAGTGGAACTGTGCCAGGTTTGCTGCTCATTGAACTGCATCTTTGCAACCAAGATGGGATTGGTACCTGACAGTGTTTACTTTTAAACCTGGCATCAAGCGCATCAGCATGTCCTACCTACACAGGGAAAACATAAAGTAACTCTTCACTGTGATTTAAGCAACTTGGCCACTCAAATTATTTATTTTATGGTGCAGTGCTTCTACAGCTCCCTGCTGGCTTTATGTTGCCTGCAGCGTTGCTGCAGCACAAATCTATATAGTGATTTCAAGTTAATAGAAACTCATCAAGGCCAAAAAAGCCATGAGCAGCAAAATGCAGCTCAAGAACAGAAAACCTGAAACCCTACAGTTTAAAGAACTCATTATGACTGAGGGAAAGCAGAGAAAATATTAAGTCAATAAAGAAGAATCTTTAGAAACATATCAAGGCAGATCATTGCCGAGGGTAGTGTGCAGTGGTGAATGTTTCAAGCATCTCCAGATCAGTCTAGAACTTTTGGACCAACAAACAGGTAATAGACAGATTTAGGTTATTAATTAGACAGTTACTTTTAGGCAAGGCTGACTGAGCTTTGGCATACACTATCACGGAAAGTGGTGGGGGTTTTTTTGAATGCACGTTCTGAGAGAGATATTTCATAAGGTGGAAGTCTTGATTTAGTCAAACAAGCTGCAACACTTCTTGCAGAGGTAGCTGAATGAAATGTAAGGGCCTGCTTTGTATAGAAGGTCAGACTAGCTGATCCAATAGCCCATTCAGAGCTTAAAGTCTCTGGGAGCCTATAGTCTGAGCTACAGGCTTAAGCCTCTTACTGAGAGTTGAAACAGTTTTGTATTGTCCATGGATCATGTATAGAGGAGAAAGCAGACCAGACGGTGAGCAGTGGGTTGCATACACCAGGGAAGACGTAATTTGAAAAGGATTCCAACCTTATACTGAGTCATAACAGAAGTTTTATTATTACCTCTCCATGTGTGGGTATAATACCTTATTTAAAGTTGGAAATACCAGGTACCTCTGAAGTGAAGATTACAAAGCAGAAAGACTTTACAGTGGTTAACAAGATATCATACTAAGCATCACTCTATGCCAGAAGATGAAAGGAGAAAATCAACAAAAATGCAAACACCTAAGAGTTGCTATTGTTGTTTTTAAATTTACCCATCCCTAATGAATATATAAGCACGGGGAGGTTACGCTATCCTGTGTTTGTTCATCCCTGGTCTTTCTCAGTTCACCTACTGCTTAGATACATTCGAAACAAATAGCACCTTAAAAAAAAAAAAAAAAGGAAAAAAATCACCTCTGATTTGCATCAAATCAAAGGAGTTTGTAGCTATCTGAAGTTTTACAAGTGGGGACTTCACTTTAGTGATGAAGTTTCAATGGCTTATTTCCTGGTACTTAGAGGAGATTTGTGCTGCACCAGTAGCTTGTTAAGCTGTTACCCTATTTTGTTAGGTACTAATTTCTTTTAATGTGAGTTTACTTTGTCTCACTTTGTTTGCTGTTATTTCTTGAGTGGGTTTGGTTATCTCCTCCTTAAAAGGAGATTTCAGACTGATAGTATTTACCTAAGCGAGCCATGGACATTATCTTAACCTTTAATGCATTTGTCACTTGACAACTATTTGGGAGGATGTACTTTCTACTGACTCTAAATAAAAGCCTACGAGTTAATCGGTGAATGTGAAAAATTTCTTAAGAATGACATGTGAACATAAAGGTTAATATCATCATAGGAAATACTTTCTAACTAAAACATCAAAGCTGCATATGAAGAGAAGAAAATGAAAACAGTAGTTGTGTGGTGGGTGTTTTTTCCCCCTAATGCTTGCTCCAAAGTTCAGTAAACCCAAGGAAAGATCCCCTTTCATTCTGTTAATTGAATCCCATAAAACCCAAGACTCTTGTATATTTACTACCGTATTTGTAAAATACACAGAATGTGTATCCAGCAAAAGGAAGGCAACAGGAGGTCCTAGATGCCTTTGAGAAGCTCAAGAGCTGCATATAAGACGAATGCATTGACTTGAATGTACAACTTGGTGAAAAACTCAGGAAAAAGATTAAATAATTTCCCTCACAATGAACATTTACAACATATTCTCACCAGATGACTTTTTCAGGTCCCAGTTTTCAGTGAGAAACAGAAGTTAAGGCTTGGGCAAAGATGAAAGGCACCAAGTAAGGACTTCAGGGAACTCTTCCATGTCAGGTTTTGGTGTAAGAGTTTGGCGGGGCCTGCTGGCCACAGCGAGGGGGCACCTTATTCTAACAGATGCATCCCTCACAAAGTTGATTTATATGGTCATTCTGACAAAGTTCCTAAACTTTGCAATCATCTTCTGGCTGCAGTTACAGTAAATTGTGCTACCTACAGATAAATAGCAATGGCATGAACATTACTTTAATCTGCAACCGTATGTGCTTTCTTCTGTTGCAAAGACAAATCCAAGCAGTGAGGACACACTAATGTTAGCAACGCTGCCATGAATCCAAAGGTGATTGGCTGCAAAGGTTTGCCTTGTCAATAGATCAGATCTAATAGAGAACATAGGTGTTTTACAGTTACAAGTGTTTTTAAAAATTTTAACTTACTTTACCAAGTGGCTTTTTAAAGTAAAAGGGTAAAAATCTGGGAGCAGACATCAAAGCCTAAACCTCCCTTCTTCTAGTTGAATAACCCATCATCCCTGCTCTATATATTAGCATCTTTTGGGAGTTTAACACAGGATGACTGTATCAACAGAAGTGAAAATTGCATGGGTCAGCCAATTCAGGCCAAATAGAAAACACCAGCCAACCTTCATCTGAAATCTGAATTTCCATAGAGTTGAAAACCCCACTCTCTTATCTTTCCTTTCTTTTTTCTTGTTTTTTTATTTTAATGTGCACACTTTTTTCCCCCCAAGTTCCCCATCTTCATCACTTTTTGTGAGTTTCACTCTTGAAAACTTTTTAGAGTGGTAAGATGGTTGAATTAGGAAATTTTTGTACAACATTTGACTGGGCAGAACACCCAAGCACCTAAAATTAGATCAAACTATGTTTCAATTTCAAAATATATGTAATTACTAAAAAACTTCCCTTACACAAAAAGTTCTGGAAATTCATATTTTTTTTGTCATTATTTGGATCTCAGCTGCATAAGAGAAATATTGAGCATTCCCAGCTGAAATGATGAGCATTTTCTAGCCCTTCTTTCTCATCGGTTTATTGCCTTTGCTAACCACTGTGTAGGCTCAACAGTTAATCTTCCTTCTTTCACTTGGAGAACTTACAATCAAAACATACAAAAAACATTACCAAGTAGCACATTTAATAGGAGAAAATAAAATTACAGAGATTCAGTAATTTGCCTGAAGTCATGCTGGACGTCCACTAGCAAGACAAAGACTCATGGACCTCATATCCTAGCCTGTGACTTAAATTGTTAGATTATTTATTTCTGTTTTTTTATTCACACATTTTAAATGTAACAACAACTACTTTTGAAAGTCCAAAACCACCATCAGATAGGTTATTCCTGGCTCTACTGAACATTTTTCAAATCGGAAGCTCGAGACTTTAATGAATTCATGATTATTACTATTTATTACTGTAAACCGGCTTATGCGACACCATCTGAGATTGCATGATCATAATGAACCTGAGTAGAGCACCCACAGTCCCTCCTACACAAGGGAATTAAAAATTTCTAAGAATCCGATTTCTAAGTACAATCTTTGGTGAATACCAAAGAAATATGAATCACTTGTCATGAGTCAAACGAAAATGTTACAAGGCATAAAACAAGAACTGTTCACGTGAAACATTTTGCATGAAAAATATGGCCAGCTGACTAGGTCAGCTAAGTGGCTATGGGAGCTGCGAATTTCCACTGAGATTTTTTTTATTTTTATATGTGGAAAAAAAGAAAGATCTCCTTTGCTCAAGATACTGATGCAGTGGGAAATGTGAATTGTGAGTAGCCATATTTAAACCAAAGCCCAGCAAAAAAACCCCACCCCTGTCAAGACCAATTTACCACACCACAAGCTTTTTAATGGATGTGAGAAGCAGGTTGATTCTGAAAACAAAACTGGTTAATAACAGGTTTTCTATTGCTCTTACCACATTAATGCTATAGATTGAGTGTCTAAAAGACAAACAGCATATCTGTCTTTAACCCTCTCCTTATTACATGATTCACTGTTGTGTCTGCTTTATAATTTTGATATACCTGAGCTAGCTTTACAGTAGGTCTGTAGTGTGGTCTGTACTGTGTGAGTGGCTGTTATTGGCACCTACATGAGCCAGTTTAGAGATGTCTTGAGAATCTCCACCAAAACCACAGCTTCTTGAACATTTCTTTGTGGATTTATTCACACCCTCTGCCTGTAAAACAGAGAATTAATATATTCTGTCAACTCCATTTTGGAGATCATAAACTGCTGCCTGGTTGAAATTGTGGGGCTTGCCCACAGTCAAGCATAAAGTCCAGGGAAGAGCAAGGAGCTGCCTCCAAATCATCTCAATCTTGCTTGAAAAAGTGCCTTGCTGTCATAACATTGCTATCCTTGGATGGACAACAATTCCATGCAACTCTGGGAACATTTTAGCTATTAATTTTCTCATCAGGTGTCTTTAAAAGATTGAATTTGAAACGTAAAAGACTAATCTTAAACTGTACTGGAGATAAAGTTTTGGTTCACCAAGGACAGAGACTGACTCTGCTGTTTGACAGACTACAGAAATTCCAAATAAAGTCAACAGAGGTAGTTTTGGTTGTCTTGAAAGTTAGGGAAAACATATTGGCATTTTTTGTACACTGAGTAAATGGTACGTGATCTGGTGGCCCACTGGCAAATGAAATGGGAGCAAAGAGCAGGGAGGACGTGACATATCCAACTGAATTGGCCCACATCTGTCATTAAAAGAAAGGGGGTTGTCCCCAGAAGACATTTAGGGTCCATTGCCAGCAAGCCACTCCCTAGGATAAACGATGCTGCTCCAACAAAATCGACATAAATATAAGAGAATGGCAAAAATGTAAAATAACTTTTCCAATAATACATTTTTTTCTCCACTACAATGTTTACTTCTACTTTAATATACTGAAAATAAAAGATTTCCATCCCAGAGGAAAGTTCTGGACGTGCTATGTTATGCAATAACATTATACTCTAATATTTCAGTCATCTAAATATTGTTTTTGGGATTACTTATGGAAACTTCACAGTGGAAGAGGAAAGGGGAGGGGAAGTTGCATGGAGAAAGAAGGGGGGAAACATCCTTGCTTAAAGCTCCATTAGCTCCAGAAAGGAACTCTGTGAAGTGCATGAAAAATATTTTGGATTATTTAAAGACATCTATAATTTGGGTGTCTGTTTTCAATGTCAAGTTTCCTCCTAACCCTTATCACTTTTTTTTTTTAAATTTCTGCAGAGGAGGATAATGATTATTTCAGATGCAAGTGGGGAAAAGATGGATTGTCTTTATAAGAAGTGTAAGTTTTGGGTAAGGCAATTAAGCGGAACAGAAAATAACGAGGATTAAAACCCTTTTTTAGATCCTGCCAGGGCTGAAATCGTTGTCACACGGAAGATGTGTTTAAGCTCCAGTAAAGTTTGGGCGAGGCAATTGTGAAGATGACTGTCTAAGGACTGTAAAACCTTCAAAATGGCAAACAGAGGGGAAGTCTTGCCGTGAAGGAAGGACACCTTTTTTTCCTCTCCTTTTTAATGTCAGATGCCAACTGCACACCTGTGATAAATATAACCCTACAGCTGTCATTCAGGGCTGGGAGCCTGGGGACAAGTGGGCTGGTGGGGACAACAGCTCTCCTCGCCCCCCACGTGGGCTGTTTTCGGCTGGGGTTTCAGCTCAGAGTTCCAGCGAAAGCAGGTGGTGGAGCCGGGGTGAATCACTGAGCTGGCAACGTTTGAGTCAAGGTTGAAGAAGGGGTTATTACACAACTTTCACGTTTGGGGTGGGGAGCGATGGGTGCTCAGGAAAGAGCAAACCCACACAAACTCATCGGCTGCTGGGGAAGGTAGGAGACTTAACCCTTTGCTCTCCCTATTTGCCCTCTTAAAGCTTGCAGGAAAGTATCGCATAGGGGAAGTGATGGAGAATATGTGAAATTACACAGTGGTTTGTGTGATGCTGATTAGCCATCACCATCAGATCAGACCTCTTTGGATGACCAGATTCAGTAGACTTCAAGCCACGTGGAGTGAGAAAAATGAGAAAAACAACCCCTCATACACACGCACAGAGGGAGGAAGCAGATTTGTAAAACCACCTCACGTCTGAAGCAGGGTGCAAGCTGCTGCCAGAGCAGTTTTCCCCCCAGCTGCTTCAGAACTGGTCCATTTTGCAACCTCAGGTGCAAGATCCCTGGATGCTGCAGTCCTTCTTCCTCTTCTCTATGCCTCCACAAGACCCAGGGCACTAGCTCTCCCCCAGCCCTCCCTGCTAGGTCAGGATGACAGATCTAAATAACAGGAGTAATGACAGCTGATGGTATAATTAGAGCAGTGAATTGAGTGTGGGAGTCCTGCAATTTGAGAGGTAGCTTGTGACCTCTGGGCAGTATTCATCGCTGATGTGTGCCCTGGGACACCCCTCTGCAATCAGTGGGATGGCACAGGCAGCGCGTGAGCACACGTTTCATCCCTTTCTGCCAAACGCACGCTACGTAATAAAAAAAAGACACCATGTTCAACTTGTCTCACAGTTCAGGAAAAAAGTGAATTTGCTGCTTGCTCTAGCCACAGATCATCTGCTTTGGTATTTCTATTTAATAGTAGTAATGTGCAATATTTCTAAATTGTTTGTGCTCGAAGTTGTGTGATCAGGCACTAATAGACCTCACTACGCCCTTGTTATCCCCAAGCAGCAGCCTGAACTTGCAGACTAGCTTCTGGTTCTTGAGATCACCACGGTTGCATACATCGCCTTTGCTGCTGACGGGATCAAAACATTGTTTTTTCCTTGTGTTACACAGTGAAATTTCAGACCCAGAAATTTCTGGCATTTGCTTCTGAGGAGAAAGTGGGGAAATTAATCTGTTCTGTTTGTTCTGGCTTAAATATGGAAACATCTGTTCAACTGTCTCCAATTGCCTCCTGGCTGCATTAAAGTGATGACAAATTTTGCCACTGATTACTGAGTAAGTTTCACACTTTTTAAGTTCTACACAGTGCTCAGGACCACTGTACCTGGTGGCTTCGCTGCCTACAAAATGATGGGGATTAGATCTGCTGATCAGCCTTGCGCACCTTACCAATGAGCTTCCCCACAGCTATAGGTCAGCTCAAAACTTTGTCATTAGATTTATTTATATTTATAATTTTATTTTTATGTATGTATATACGCATATCTATGCTTGCACCTTGCCTCTGGGTTGGCTTTCTGACCAGAAATTGATTTGAGAAATAGAAAAGGACTTGAGCAGAAATCCTATTGCTGAACACAGCATATGGGTGCTCAGCAAACAGTTCAAAATGGAGGTGCAGAAAGACGTACTCAATCAAGTAACCCTGGCAAGGACTATCAGCCCTTTGCTGGGGAGATGGGCCAAGCTCAGCAAGCGATGGTCACCCCTCTCCCAGGAGTCAGAAGATAACTCATAGGCCAGCTGAGTCCAGAGAAGGAAGGGGAAGTTTTTAAGGGAGCAAAACATTCCTTGCAGGTGTTTCTGGGTTGGGGAAAAAGCTCCTGAGTGTCTGAGCAGAGAGAAAAGCACCTAGAAAATGGAGGAGGAGGAACAGAGGAACTAATGGGTTGTGAGGTTTGGGTTCACACTCAGACATTTGGTTCAACACCTATTGCTCTCAGGACAGGGCACTGACGTGCATTATGGGGCGGCACTAATCCTTCCTCAGCTGCTGAGGCAACCCAAATTGCAGGCAGCATTTAGGTGGACTGAGTGCAATTACCTGATTGGCATTAAGTAACAGTGTAATTAGCACTTTTTGGCACATCTTCCTCTGAACATATGGTATTCAATGCTTTTGTAAATAAGATATTTATACGACACTCCCAGCAATACTCCTAATGATGACTTTAAAGGTTGTTTTCCACATTTTCCAGAAATAGCACTTAAATTAGGGGTGCTGTACAGCAGGGATTTCTACTGTACAGAGAGATGGAGTCAATGGGCTAAATCTTGCTGACTGGTGTAAACTGTAGCTAGTGTCGAGAACTGTAGTGAGACAACTTTTGAGGCTGTAGTGCTAGAAGATAATGCATTTATGGCTAATCAAGGAAATTCCTTCTCTCCAGTGGAACCTGGGGAATTCCCCACTACACAGTGAAACTGAAGCAAGATACAGGAGAATGGCTCAGGAGAATTGAGAGATATCATTTTAACATAAAATATTGGACATTTAAGATTAATCAGGGAAGACACCACATCTTCGTTCTGTAGCTGTTTGCTTGGATCTAACAACTGAAGCTGAAGTTTCATCATTTGAACGGTTATAAGTGCATTGCTCCAGTGCATTTGCTGCAATTCTGCAATTAGTTTCTACCAAAATAGCATCCCAAATCATCAGCAAAGATTCCCATTTGCCAATAATAGGATAGAAGTAACAGTCTCAGAATGTAATGATTATTCATGCTCTATAAACCCCCTATTTTAAACTGAGATGCTTTGCATAGAAAAATATTGCTCTCTCTCTCTTTAACTGCTAAAGGTTAAGAGGAAAGTTTCCCTTGGCTTATTTAATCACAAGCTTTCTGCAGGGTTTCTTGTATATTCCTTGGTAATGACTGATTCTGATCACCTCTTGGATCAAGCTTCCTTTCTGGAGGATTAGGAAATGCGATGGTTTCCTCTTGTTCCAAGAGAAATGGATGTGTTAGGCATTTGGCGGAACCCTGCGGCTAACCGTGAATCACAACTTTTGGTCAATCAATGTTCAATACCTGTCTATGAAATGCTGGGCGAGGAGGTGGGGAGAAATGTAATAAACTCTGTGCTTTCTCTGCAAAATTAAATTATTGCAGTGAGCTTTGGATGACGTTAGGAAAGTGACACAGTGAGAAATATAACTTTTTCCCCTCTATTGCCTTGAGTCAGTTGATAATTCACAGCAGTGAACAAAAGAAAGCCAGTGGATAACACATGTTAGCAAGGTCTCTGCAAAATTACCATCCGTATTAGACTTTTTTTTATCACTGCGATCCGCTGCCAGTTCACATTAAAATTCAGAGTGCTGACAAATGCGTTTCTCTTAACAAGATCGCCATTATTTTATTCTTTTTACTAGGCAGGAGCAGGGCAGGAGCCAGTAAGCAGAGCTCCTGACACTCCTGAAGGTTGTGCTTTGAGGGGGAAGGACAGCTACATCCAGCTCATGGGGTCTGAAAGTCATGTAACCATCAGCGTGAAGAATTTACTCGTGGCCCCTCATACCATCAGGGAAGTGGAGGCATCATCTGACGCCCTGCCCTCTTCCTTCCTCTCCTCCTTCCCATCCTCCCCCTGCTACCTAGCACGTGTTTTCTCAGAAGGGGTTTATTATAATGACTTTGCACCTGGAAGTCCAGGAGGAGGTTGGGCCCCCACAGCAATGCAGATTGTCTCATCTCAGAGAGGGAGTTGGTGCTTCAGCTGAACTCCATCTCCTGAGCCATGCTTGCTGGTCACCAAAAAGGCCTAAGGAAAAAAGAATTATTATTATTATTATTATTATTATTATTATTATTATTATTATTATTACTACTACTACTACTACTACTACTACTACTACTACTGCTACTACTTCTTCTTCTTCTTCTTCTTTGGTAAAGGGGTTGTAATGGCCTAACGTGATGCTGAAGTTGCCACCCATTGCAACTGGTTTCCTCCTGGGGAGTTTTACAGTTTCCCTATGCCTCTATCCTGACCCTCAGCTGTTACTGAGTCACCAGGCAATGAACACAGATGCCACACTACATATATATGGCTTTTACACGAAAATGTTTTGCTGTACTAGACTCAAAGTACATACTAAAAAAAGGTAGAGAAATCTGTATCATGGACACGTATAGGGAATCAGCACCAATTATCGATTTTGCAAGACTGTTAGAATGAGTCTCACCTTTTGATCAAAACTATCATCTCTCCTTTTGATAGTACAAGTTCCAGGGAAGCATTTTTTTCCCTGATTTGGGGTAAGAAATCTTCCACCTGTTTGCAAGCACTGGGAACTGTCAAACCTGACAACCTGCATGTTACCTGATGTAAAATCTGTGCCGATAATCAGCGTCTCGATCTCCAAAGATCTGAATGCTTTCAGCAGATCATCTAACCTCTCCAATACAAATATCTAACCTCAGATCATCTATTCAAATCCTCTAACCTCTCAAACCTTGCTAGCTATTTATGAATCACACACATGCCATCGGAGTGCCTGTGCCGATAACAAATGTAATACTCCAAAACCCAAAGACAGCGTTGGTAAGACTACTAACTGGATAAATGCTGAGGCCCAAATTCTCCTCCTGGGGTGGCCGTCACGAGTTGAATATAACAGAAAGCAATCCAGGGCAGTCTCTCTCACCTGCTGATACGAGGTTCAGACTTTCTTTCCCAGGCTTGCAAGCTCAGTTTTCACTTCTCATTGAAAAAATCTGAAAAAACCCCACCCAAAGAAAAACAGGAGAGGAAAAATACTGAATACGTGGTCACATTTTTATTCTTAACTAGAGTACTGTGCACAAACAGCCTTTTGGTATTTTTGCTTTGGCCTTTTTTCTGGCATCAGGGCAGTTAATGTTCAGCTATGAAAAAGGAGAAACCCAGGATCTGCGCACACCATATTCTGTGTATCCCACGGTTAGTTAGTTATCAAACTCATGATATTTAGCTGAGATCTAAAATTCTTTTGAGACACCTTTAATTTTCCAGAGGAAAAGAGATTAAATCTGAACTGCTGAGTCTTTTTCAGTTTCAATGATGGTTGGCAAGAGAAGACCTGAAACTCTTGCTTTACACTCACCATCAGTCATACATAGTCAGGCTCCAAATAGGTAATTAAGGGTCATTTCACTGTTTACTTAATATGATAACCATGGCTCTAATCTAGATTTTTAAAGTGTTTATTGCAAGACAAGGGTATAAACATTCAGGGAAGTTTCTTCTGTGATTTCTCAGTTCACTAGATGGCACTAAAGCATGGCTTTTATATATAGGGTGAAAAAATCCCCGCAAAAATTGTTATGTAGGTTCAGTAAACCTGAACTATTTTGGTCAGGTATATTTTATGAAAGTTCTTTGATATATTATTTATAATTTTTCATTTTAATTTTCAGATCATCAGAAACAGAGAATTAATTACACCCACTTTGATATTAAAAGAATTTCAAATTGAAAATAAATAATGCTGGAAAGTTGAAAAAAAAACCCTGAAGAAACTAATTTACCCCAGGCTAGATGCAAAATTATTTTAATGTTCAAAGATTAGGGGGCTTGATGCAAGTAAAAAAAAGTTCTCTACCAATTACATGGCTTTTTCATGAACTTTAGATATCAAAATCATTAAAGTCACAAAAAAATGAATAAAGTCTTCAGGTTTCCTATATAGAAAAATAATTCATAATACACAAGCAAATTATTAGCTCCATACTGTCTCGCAGGCATACCACATTCAAAACAACGGGTAGAACCATCTTATAAGAGCAGGGCACTTTTTCTCCCACATAAGTAGCAAGGAAACAAAATTAAACTTCAATTTTTCTTTAGTTCTTCCCCTCCTTTCAAATGAGGAGCTATGGTTTAGCTTGTTCGAAGTTTCTCTTAATGTATTGCTATGTGTTGTATACAGCAGTGCTTGCTTTCTTATATGTTCATAATAAACAACAACAAAGGAAATATGAAGGGTGGATCCCTTGTAAAACTAAGCCTTCTAGACAAAACTGTAAAGAAATATGTCTTAGGTCATCTTGGGTATTTTTGCCTTGTTGTGATGCTAAGGGTGCTTACCCAGCCATTTCAAGCCTTTATGATGTTTAGGTGATTCTAGGATTATTCACTGAGTATTTCTCTGAGAAAGGAAGCAGGAAGAAAAGAAGAGGGAGTTCAAAAGGAAAAAAAAAAAAAAAAAGGCAGAAAGGTGTGGACTGTACTTGAGTTTGCTTCACTGGTGATCTTGCAGCACCTTTATATTTTATAACTTCAGCTATACAGCAAAAAGATAGTTGCTCTATTTATGGTGCAATCACAAATGTGAGATGTGAAGTCCAGGATCTAAATACCAACAGCCTGGGCCCTATACAGAGCAGGCTGCAAATGTTACGGTTTCATGCTCGGGACTGTCATTGATTTGACACCATTTCAAAAGCAGTCGTTTACCTGCAGGGGCTGACAGGATCAGTTCCTCCACTGAAAGATGTAGCTTCCTTTAGCTGCAAAGCCAGTTAAGGGGCTGATCCACCAGACTTTGACTCCACCATGGGCAGCGCTGTTTTATTTTGGGAAGAGAGACTTGTGCATCTCTGTTGAGAATTTGCCCTCATGTTTATAACAGAAAGCCCTTATATCCACATTATTGAATTTATTATTTTTCTGTCAACTGAATCAAAGCCCGCATCTCAAGTAAAAGTATTTCATGGGAAAAACCTAAAATGCCCACAGGAAACCATTAAATGCGACCCAAGAACACACAGGTCCTTAAATTACAGTGCTTGCAGGAGTCAGCTCGTGCTATTCTGAGGGCTAATATTTTTAGCACCTCTACAGAAAATAACTTCCCTGAGAATCAGAAGTTAAACAGTTTCAGGAAAACTTGTTCTTAGCTTCCCAAACACTCATTTTGCACACTTCAAATGCATAACTACAGAGAAGCAGAAGAGACGTAGAGAAATGCACCAGTTGGACATTTTTTTTAATACATATTTGGCTGACAACTTCACAAAAAAAAAAAAAAAAAGAAAGAGAGGATAATAGAGTTGCATCCTCATTAATGTCAGTTCGTACGATTTCACCATAGAGTTTGGACTTTACTGTTTTAAATATGATAAATTGCCTCGGCTGTTTCATAGGGATACTATTGATCTAAAATGAACATCTTAAAAAAATTAATTACAGGCATTATTGATAACACCTCAGGTTATTAAAAATGAAAGAATGCGAAACTTCCCAATTTACTTTTCACCATGCTGCCTGCAATTCATTCAGTCTAGACAATTTCACTTTTTTTCTCACTTGGTTTCATTTTTTGATTCTCATGAGATAAGTTAAGGTTGCAGCTACCAAAGGGGACTTTTTTTAATAAAGTTTCTTAACAGCAGCAACAATAAAAATTAAAAGCAACCCACTTGTCCTGATTCTTTTTGTCCTTGCTGTTGTGATACAATTTTTATTCACATGCAAGGGGAATTACACCATGTAATTATCATACACTCAGAGCCCTTCAAGTGCTTGGCTCCCAATTCACTAGCTTCATTGCTTTGGCTGAAAGTTTGGATAGTTCAGGTCTTCTCCCAAGCTCAACAGTGTAGGTCTTCATTCCACCTACCTTCAGACTCTTAACTGGACAACCTTCTTTAGGAGCAACAGTCCAAGTAAATATCCAATACAAGTCCACTTTACCTCATTTCCATACCTACTGAACACTGGTGACATATTTTTTTCTCATGCAAGCTCCCAGAGCCATCTGCATACTCTTCAACCAGAGGGGAATCACTCCAAAAACTGGTTCCAGCCCTAGAGTGAGGAATATCCAATGTAAGAGCATTGCAGAACCCTCTTCTTGAACCTGAACCACAGGAGCTGTGGGGCAGGAGGACACTTGGGTTTCTGGTGGGATGAAACTTCTCTGATCCTGTTATCTCTTTCTGATGACTAGGGAGCAAAACGAGGCAATCACTTAGATTAACTAAAATCCCACACAGAGGCTTGCCACAGAGTTATAGGGGCTTTGGACCAGTCCCCAGTTCAGCAAGCAATTAAGGACACGATTATGATTAAGTGCATGATTAGTTAAGTACACAGTGTTGATTAGTGACTATGTCACATACCTTACCATTTGTCTAACTTCCGGCACGCACCTGGTAGATAGTTTTAGTATTTCAAAACAAGATTCATATATTTTCCATAAAAAATACTGCTAGCTTTTTTAGTCAATTAAATTAGTTTTTGTAATGATTCTTGCCAAATAATCTCTACTGAGATTTTTTCCTATTTTTTCCTTCTCTGTTCCCTTTCTTCCCACTTTTTCAACAAGGAAGAAAACAGATGATGGAAAA
Organism: Egretta garzetta; assembly: GCF_000687185.1. Taxonomy (NCBI): domain Eukaryota; kingdom Metazoa; phylum Chordata; class Aves; order Pelecaniformes; family Ardeidae; genus Egretta; species Egretta garzetta. Next base: position 52,515 of record NW_009258783.1, on the reverse strand, counting down.
GTAGAGCAAGACATTTAACCTAAACTATTAGCAAACAATGTTTCAGAGTTTGGCTGCAGGTTTTAATGTTTTCCCTAGATGATTCACACACAAATAAATTATTATTTTATTCAAGCAGCCATATGTTAACACAGCCAACAGCTAAGGTCTTAAATAAATACTAAAAACAGGTTTAATTTTTTTTTTTAGAAAATAGGTAAATCAGCATCACTGAAAAGGAGCCTGCACATTTTGAAACAAAATATTGTTCATTTCTCTATAATTTAGATTGGTGTTAAAAATGTGCATGTAGATTACACTGCAGGATAGAGATATCTCTTCTTTGCATTTCCACTACTTGTTGAAGGAAATAAATTCTGAAGCACCAAATGCTGTGAAGAACTAATGAGCACCTTCAGAGAACAAAGTTAACGGAAACTCCATCACAGCAATGCCATATTATGATACCTTTCCTTTTTTTTTTCTCCTGTGTCAGTTGTATTCTTACTATTGCTCTCACTGCCTAGTGGGACATGTTATTAAAAGAGGAAGCACTTTTAGATCACTGATGCTGATCCAACCTCACTCTGTAAAGGTAGGAAGGGAAAATAATAACATTTAGAGAAAAAAAATCATTGCAGCATAGGAGGCTGTTTTATTTCAATATTTTCAGTATGCTCCAGTCCAACCTCAACTGACAGGGTACAATGTAGGAATTACTGTGTAGTATTCTAAGTCCTGTGTTTGCAGAACATCTGGCTATATCACAACCATCCCCTCTGACCTTAAAGCCCGTGAATCAACGAGGGGAAGAGTGGTGAGCTCCAGAGAAAGAAGTGGGTAGCTTGCAAATGTGAGATTAAGGAGATTCTGCTGTGTGTGTGAGATTTTTATAGACATACATAACGTGTATGTGTGGGTCTGTACGTGTCAGAGTATATCTATCTATAAAATAAAAGTTGGTTACAATAGATGTTCTTATCTGACCTACTTAAAATTGTACATGAAAGCAGTTAATTTCATCTCCTATCTGTCAGATTGATATAAATCTCCTGTTCAGTATTAATTATTGTAAGCATGAATATTCTTCATTTTGGGGGGAGACCTGACGATTAAAGCTACTGCAGACAAAAATCCTCAACTCATTAAAATTCCCTCCCACACCTCCCTGAATGTACGTGCAACTTTTCAGACAGGATTCACCACTGTTCTGGCTGTCATGCAGTCTTTTGCACCTTCGGGTAAGGCCTGCAAAATGCCACCCCTGCGCAGCACTCATGTTTTTAAACTCAGTTTATGTTCATTGTGTTGTGAAGTAAGCAGGAGCAAAGCGGTCTTGAGTCTCATCTGAGCCTCACCTAAATGCTCAGAGCTCATTTTCCTCCTGTTTCTTTCTGCTTTTAAATCCTGTGAAGTAGCTTGGCTTCAATAGCTCATGAGGTGATGCAGGGTGTTAGTGACATTTTTGTTCTCTTTCAACGAAATAATATGTTCTTATCCAAAATTATGTCAGCGATACATGGAGAAATCAGGAATTCAAAGCTAAGGTTAATCAGCCTTAGTACTGTTTGAAAAACAAGTCCAGAACAAAAACTTGCTTTGTATCCGGGTCTCTGTTTATGGCTTTAAACCCCATAGAATGAGGTTTCCTTCTACCCGGAGCTGCCGTCTTCTATCATGAAGGCTCTGATGTCCCCAGGCCCTGATACCTCCAAAGCTGACGCTTCCAAGCATCAAGAGGAGTCTCACAGACTTCTGTCCCCTACTGAACAAGAGGATCTGCCTTTCATGGGACCTGGGATCTGAACCAGATCAAGAGTTAACACTTTTAAATTAGGGCAGTTGGAGAAAGGAGTAATTATTTGTGTTTTAATGGTCAGGAGTGCTGAGAGATTTATTTATCTGCCTTGTGCCCATTATTTTCACAGAAAGAAGCGTATTTCAGTGAAGAACAGCCCCAAAGGAAGGGGGTTGGGGCAGCTGCAGAAAAAGAGAATAGTTTCACTCAGAAATGCTGAGCTATTCATAATTTGTTTTCATTAGACACTTTAAATTAGTGTCATGAAACAAACCTAATCAGACACAATCACCCCCCCAAAGCAAGAAAGACACATCCCAGAATAGTCAATAGACTCATAATTACACGTTTAGCCAAGATGCCTGAAAATCAGGTTCAGCTCCATGCTCTGTCAGAGCTGAAACCAGAACAGTTTCTGACGTATTGAGTCCTACAGTTGCTGGACTGCTATGAAAAGTATTCGGAAAACAACATTGGGAACACCGATAACTTTTTTTCTGGAATCATGGTGATTACAATTTGATTGTTTTTCTTAAACTATTAAGCTAGGAAGTGCCTGCCCAGGTCTTGCTCTGAATTCTTGGAGCCTGATTTCCCAGCGTTACCTCAGAATTGTCTTTCCCTGGTACATGAACCCATCCAGTAACGTAGATAAGGAGTGTCACTCCTGAGCTGTTTAGAAGATGCTGTCCAGGGAGGTTAATGTAGCCTCTAACACGAAGATGAATTGGTCGTGAGAAGAAGGGCTGCACAAACAGCACTGAACAGAAATCTTTGCATCTGCAATTTTTGTCTGTGGTACACTTAAAAAAAACCCCAAACAAAAACAAACAAAAGGACTGAGGAAGAATACATTTGCCTGTTGTGCTAAAATTAAGGAGAAAATGTGCAATTTGGACCAGGTACCTTTGAGTGGCTTCCTTATTCTCACAGCCAGGCATCTCTGAGAAATATTTAGTAAATAGTCTCTTATGCTGTAGTCAACAACCCTCATGCCACCATTTCCAGTGGGAAAAGCACCTTTGCAGTGGCCAGCTCATAACATTTGGTTTAAAAAGCACTTGGTCAGCACAAAGCATCTTCACTGAATTAGACATGTCTGTCAGGGTCAGATTTGAAGGTGAGATTTTGAAGGAAAAAAACAGAACAGCCAATGAAGGACAACATAAACTGGTTTAATCTAGATATTCACGCCTTAATCTCACAAACATCTATGGTTTTCTTTAACTCTACGTGAACCTTTGCACAGTGTGTTTAGCTGCATAGTGCACTGTTTTTTCAAAGTTCTTTGGTTTGAGAGGAAAAAAGAAAAACCCTCTCGTCTCAGAGCCATCCTACAAGCCATTTATTCATCAGAAATAATTGCGGTCAGAGGTTTAGCTGAGAATGCTGGTATTTGTCCTAATGTTTTGTAAATGTTTATACCAAACTTAAATGAATGTAAATACCCCATCTCTGAGCTCTGTGGTAAATCGTTTGTTCTGCACAGAGAGCGCTTGGCGGGGAAGTTATGCTACAGCCCATTCCTACTGAAATAGTTGAGACTGATGGCAACTGGCCATCTAATCCCTCAGCTCAAATGTAAATGCTTTACTCACAAGCAAAGCTGAAAAAAACCAAGCCACATTTTGGTCACTTTTGTTCCAGAGAGAAAATAATCTGCACCATCCCTTTTTCCTGACACAACTTATTTACCTCTGCCTGCTGCTGAGCTCTGCAACCCGATGTATTAAAAGTCAAGTCTAGGCTCTTCCTCTTCTCCCCCCCATCTCAGAGCTCCGGTGTTTGCTTGTCTCCCCATGTCTTAGCTCATGAGTCAAAGGGATGAGTAGACAGCAAAAGTTTCAGTTTGCTTTGGGTGAAACCTTGAACATTTGTTTTCACTGCAGGGAAAACTCCCATTGATTTCAAAGGGAAGGACTGCGGACGTGCGCTTCCCACTTCTGAAAATCAGAGCTCCCAGATGCAAATTTAAGACTTGCAATAGACAGGTATCAGTTCCACTAATTAAGTCTCATTTATCTTAACCATTTCACTACTTAATCAGATAGCACGGTGATAAGACTCTATAAAAATATATGACAGATAGTCAAGGTCTAGACTTCTCTAATGTGGCAATTTTTTATATTATGATCTTTCTTTGTATATGCAGATGAACC